>NC_043007.1:15272000-15282000 GCF_006345805.1 Octopus sinensis
AATAAATCCAGACAATTTGATAAAATAACTTTTATCAAAACAAGACACCCCTCTTAGAGTAGCCACCTGGTTTTGCCATTTTTAAAGGCCAAGAATCAACTCATCACATTCTATTGAAAGAACTGACCAGCTGTATAGACGTAAACACATTTTTTCTTCTTTCTCTCTTACTTTTTTTTCCTTCTCATTTTCATGGACACTTCTTTCAGATACACAGGCACACACACACACACACACACACACACACACACACACACACACATACACACACAAAATCACACAGACTCTCTCTCACTTTCTCCCCATTCCTCAACCTCTTTTACTATCCTATATCTCTCTCCACCCCTACACACTCAATAAAACTATAAAAAGAGACGAATCCCCCCAGAAAGTTCAAATCTGAAGAATCTACAAGAGTAGATGCAAGCGCTAATATATGATTTATAAAAACATGTGACATATTAATAAAAATCTGTAAATGTACAACCAACCAGATTTCTGAGTACCTTATTTTTCTAATATATAATACCTGTACATCACCTCCAAACCTATTATATATATATATATATATATATATATATATATAAATGCGCCCTTTTAAAGCCCAAACCAGGCCCTATGGAAGATGAAATGCTTACCAATATTTCTTTCATTTCAAAGTCCGCCGAGGTCGACTTTACCTTTCATCCTTTCGGGGTCGATAAAATAAGTATTATTTCAGCCCTGGGGTTCATGTAATTGATTAGACCCCTCCCACATAAAAATGTTTATGCTTTGTGTCTATGTATCACAACTTTACTCATTCATCTACTTCGCTTTACATCCTGAATTCAAATCGCACACGAGTAAACGGTTCCTCTCTTCTATGCTTTGTAGTGTAGGGTTAGTGAAATCGACCATAATGAGCCGAGGTTTTTCTTCTTTTTTCACTTAGGTTTTGGGTCTATGCTGGAAATCGATTCTTACAAAATCAACTTAAGGTCCGTGGCAGCCGGTAATTGATCGAAACCCGAGAGAGAGAGAGAGAGAGAGAGCGAGAGAGATCTACAAAAATTATGATGCAAATATCTACAAAAAATTCGATTGCAAATAGAGCAGCGATATTAGAGCCTATCATTGCGCTCTAGGTTATAACAGTATAGATGTTACAACTTTCTAAATAATTCAATTATTGTTTATAGTCAGACGTAAACCAGAACTCAGCAATTTCCTGGTTATTTCTGTCAGTTATCCGTCAGGTAATGTCAGTTATCTGAAATAGATCATTGAAAGTGTTACAAATGGTTGAACTTGGAAAGTGGGCTTCGGCTATCCGATATTACCACAAAGTGGACACAGTAAAAAAATTACTATACTACAATTTGGGAGATTAACACGCAAACTTTTCAAGCGTCTCTATTGATTTTTGTTTTCTCTAAACCGCTTCAGCTTGCATTTTGAGATAACTAGGAGCAGCCTCTAGGCTGAAATTCGACCTGCTAGAAACAACAGCCAAATGTTATCCCATTACAACTTACTGATTTAAAATAGAAGAAAATATTGAATAATGAAGCCCTCTGTCTGTCTGTCAATATGTCTGTTTGTGTGTCTGTTTATCTGTCTGTCTCCCTCTCTCTTTTTCTCTCTCTCTCTACATATGTATATATATATATATATATATATATATATATACTAAGCAATAAGGGTTTATCAACGAATTGCCTTACCACATACCGAATTAGAAATAGCAGTCAAAGGGTTATAGCTATTTCTTCTACTAAATTATTCGATTGCAAATAGAGCAGCGATATTAGAGCCTATCATTGCGCTCTAGGTTATAACAGTATAGATGTTACAACTTTCTAAATAATTCAATTATTGTTTATAGTCAGACGTAAACCAGAACTCAGCAATTTCCTGGTTATTTCTGTCAGTTATCCGTCAGTTATTATTCTTATATATATATATATAATAGAAAATTTAGACAATACGTATAATTAGATTAAGGTGATTAAATGTTGTACCTAATAAAAGGTCAATACGAAGTTCATCTCCTATTATTAATTAATACCATATATACGTGGAGGCCCAATGGTTAAGGCAGTGGACTCGCGGTCGTAGGATCGCGGTTTCGATTCCCACACCGGGCGTTGAGAGTGTTTATTGAGGGAAAACACCTAAAACTCCACGAGGCTCCGGCAGCGGGGTAGTGACGAACCCTGTTGTACCCTTTCACCACAACTTTCTCTCACTCCTTCTTCCTGTTTCTGTTGAACCTGCATTTCAAAGGGCCAGCCTTGTCACCTTCTGTGTCACGCTGAATCTCTCCGAGAACTACGTTAAGGGTACACGTGTCTGTGGAGTGCTCAGCCACTTACACGTTAATTTCACGAGCAGACTGTTCCGTTGATCGGAGCAACTGGAACCCTCGTCGTCGTAACCGACGGAGTGCCTGAAATATATATATATATATATATATTATATTTCGGGACGGTCATCTTTTTTCGCCAAATATACACATGCACTGTATATTCCTTCTTCACTCGTTTATTACTGTTCGTCACACATCTTTGACCTCTTCAGCGTCACTTTCCGTCCTAATATGTGCCCCTGAACCTCTTAGTCCATGCTTAATCCTCTGTCGGAGGACTAATGCTTAATCCTCTGTCGGACTGCAGCCATTCTGGAGCGCCGCTTTAAAGGGTTTTAGTTGAAGAAACCGACCCCAAAAATGCATGGACCCCATCATCCACATGCAGACTCCGATTGCCAATACATGAATATGGCAAATGGAGAAAGGAGATGGAAGGAAACCTTGCTAGCGTGTGTTAGGGGAAAGGACATACTGAAAGCAGAGAAAAAGGGAAAACAAAACAAGAAGTGAAAAAACGATATGAAAATGCACTACGCAACAGGGGACTACATAATCAATTTGCTGGAAAACATAGATTGGATTGGCTGAGGAAAGGAGCCCTGAAAAAGGAGACCGAGTACACCAAACTGGCATCGTAGTACTATTTCCCATATCGCGAACAAATGCCCTAAACTTGCCCAAAACAATCACAAGTTGAAGCGACACAGTGAGGTAGCGAAAGTGTTACATTGGAAACAATGTGAAAAGTGGGGTCTGGGGAGAAGCAAGAGGTGGGACGAGCACAAACTGCAAAGAATGGCGGCGTCGGAGACCTGCAAAATCTTGTGAGATTTCCCAGTCCAAATAGATCAGGCGCTAGAGCATAACAAACCGAGACTAATTGTGGTGGGCAAGGTGTACCACATGTGCTATATAATTGTGTAGCGTGCCCCATTAATCCACGAATAGTCAATAAGGAAGGCGAGAAAATAGACATATACAATCCTCTAAAGCACGAAATAACTCGGCAAGGAAATCGGAATCGAGTGCACAGTGGAGGTGTTATAAAAGCTTTGTCGCCTTGGCACGGCCAGAATAATCAGGGAAGTATTAGATAGTTGAACAGAACAGATAGCATGGTGCCGTAGGCTGCAGGGAGCAAACCCGCTAAGCGTACAGGACTCCAGGTCTTCCAACAAAACCCGATGTAAAAAGAAGTACAACAATAACAACTATAATCGATATATATATATATATATATATATTATATATATATATTATATATATATATATATATATATATATATATATATATATATATATATATATGTGTGTTTCTTTATTAGCCACACAGGGCTGCACACAGGCGGGACAGATTACAAAGTAGAGCTTTTCTTTTTGGGGGAAAGAAAAAAAAAGAAAAAAGTGGGGTAGGTTTTCGATCAAAAGGGATCGTAAAAGGGAAAGAAGAAAATAAGGAAAAAAATAAAACAAAGAAAAACACGATCAATAGGGATTGTGTATCACAGTGTCATGATGTAAAGTGTAAAGGAGGAAGCAGATAAGGTTTATCCGTGGGAAGAAAAGCCTACGGAAAAGACCACGGTAACCTCGGTCAATATTGTTACATGTTACCACATTTGTTGATAGATAGATAGATAGATAGATAGATAGATAGATAGATAGATATATAGTGATAGAAAAACATGCTTGTCCGCCCAATAGAGATGACACCATAATTTAATTTGTATCAGAATAGCCACAGGTAACTCAAAATGGAAAGAAAAATTACAGACGTAATAAAATTGTTGTAATTATTCACTAGAAATTTGGCAAGGAGGGCAGTTTAGTTTTGTATGCACTAAAAACAGCCACGACCGTTTTGTAGAAATAGAAATGAAAGCCCTCGAAAACGATGAAGTGGAGTTGTAATGTTCAATACAGAACGAACGAGAAAAGAACATAAGAAGCCGGATATTGTAGATGTTAATAGGAATAAGAAAAGAAAAAAAATGATTGTTCCGAGTGATATGTCATGCTCATTTGATTCGAGAATCGTGACTATGGAAGAAGAAAAACTAAAGTGTTATATCGACTAGAAGAAGTTCCCGAATGCTGCAACAAAGAAGTTAATAAAGTCATGACGAAGAATTTGAGAGTAAAGCTAGGAAGGCTAGATTTTAATCTTAGAGTGGATGGGCGGGAAAAAAAATCAGTTCACTTGCTTCATCAAGAATTATCCTGAAATTCTTCAATGCAAAGAAAGAAGAGACACAAGCAGCATAAAACTACCTTTATAAAACATATAACGATTACATCAAAATCGTGCAACAGCAAAATGATAACAATAATAGCAACAGCAGCAGCAGCAGCAGCAGCAGCAGCAGCAGCAGCAGCAGTAGTAGTAGTAGTAGTAGTGGTAGTAGTAGTAGTAGTGGTAGTAGTGGTAGTAGTGGTAGTAGTAGCAGTAGGAGTAGTAGTAGTGGTAGTACTAGTAGTAGTAGTAGTAGTAGTTGTCTTCTTGTTTTCAGCACGTTTAATTCTGGGATTTGTTGTATTTGGAATTCGCTCAGATATTCCTTTGCCTGTTTTGTTACTGAGTATGATGCTTTGTTGTTTTTGTGCTTTAAGACAAATTCAAACAAGTCATCAGAGTTTTTCAGGTAGGTGTTTAAGACAATTGTGGCAATCTTAATTATTAATTCCAGCTGTAAAAGTCCACAGCCACCCTCTTTTCTTGGCTGGTAAAGTCGTTCTATATCTGCCTTAGGGTGGTGTATTCTATGCATTCTCAACAAGTATCGCATTTTTCTGTCAAGATTACTTATTTCAGTAATTGACAAGTTAATGATAATGAAACTGTAAGTCACGACTGGTATGGCTAAAGTATTGATCGCTTCAATGCTGTTTCTTGCATTCAGCTCTGTCTCGAGTATTACCCTAACATTCTTTTCTGATCCTTTCCCTCATCATCATTGAATGTTTGATTCTATCACCTTCAACTACCCCTAGGTATTTGTAGATCTCCGCTGGTTCTAACTCCTTTATGGCATTCTGTTGGTCAAGATTAACGTTAGATGTTTCTATCATTTTGCCTTTGATGAAGGTAGCTTTTACTCATCTATCGAGGCCAAATTGCATCCTGATGTCATCACTAAATTGTTTAACAGTTGCTAGGAAGCCCTGCATTTGTTGGTTATTATTGTTATTGTTATTGTTGTTGGTGGTGGTGCTGTTGTTGCGTAAGACGGTGAGCTGGCACAATCGTTTGCACACCGGGCGAAATGCTCAGCGGTATTTCGTCTGCCGTTACGTTCTGAGTTCAAATTCCGCCGAGGTCGACTTTGCCTTTCATCCTTTCGGGGTCGATTAAATAAGTACCAGTTACGCACTGCGGTCGATATAATCGACTTAATCCGTTTGCCTGTCCTTGTCCTCTCTGTGTTTAACCCCTTGTGGGTAGTAAAGAAATAGGTATTTCGTCTGTCTTTACGTTCTGAGTTCAAATTCTACCGAGGTCGACTTTGCCTATCATCCTTTCGGGGTCGATAAATTAAGTACCAGTTACGCACTGGGGTCGATATAATCGACTTAATCCGTTTGTCTGTCCTTGTTTGTCCTCTCTGTGTTTATCCCCTTGTGGGTAGTAAAGAAATAGTTATTTCGTCTGCTGCTACGTTCTGAGTTCAAATTCCGCCCAGGTCGACTATGCATTTCATCCTTTCGGGGTCGAAAGATAAGTACCAGTTGTGCACTGGAGTCCACGTAAGCGACTTAATCCCTTCCCCAGAATTGCTGCCCTTGTGGCAACATTTCAAACTATTATTATTATTATTGTTGTTGTTCTAGTTGTGTAAGGTGGCGAGCTGGCAGAATTGTTAGCACGCCGGTCGAAATGTTTAGCAATTTTTCGTTTGTCGCTACGTTCCGAGTTCAGATTCCGCCCTGATCGACTTTGCCTTTCATCATTTCGGGTCGATAAAATAAGAATCAGTTGAACACCGGGATCGATCTAATCGACTAGTTTCCTTTATTGGAAAGGATTCCTTTTTTCTGTTACTTCTACTATTACTAACACTACTACAACTACCACATTTTTTTTATTTACCAGTAGGGTGACAGTTGAGGAAACGCTAGATGGACAATAAACCAAACGTTGAGAGTCATGACAATATATATATATATGTATATATATATAATTATATATATATATATATATGTATGTGTGTGTATATATATGTATATATGTATATATGATATATATAGATATACATACATACATACATACATATATATATATTATATATATATATATATATATATATATATATGAAAAGAATGAAACAAAGGGAGAAAGAATAAAAAGCATATATTGGAGAAAAAAAGCAGTATAAAAAATACGTAACTACAATGAAAAATTAAAATATTCAACGAAATAAAAAGAGAAGATAGCATTTTAGCGTATCACAAGTACGCACAAACAGAGATACGCACACACTAACACTCATATATATATATATCTCACAAGAGGAACATATATTACATCAAGTCAAATATGGGGGTTATTATGTGTTCTTGTAACGCAGTCACGTTCTATTGAAATTCTTTTATGTATTATCAATATATTAATATGCAGGAAACTCTCGACTGATGCAGCTTATGAGGATAGCAGTTGTATGAAGTTAGACGTTCCTTTTTGCAAGCTACATACCAGAAATGCCGGTCGATACATACATTCGTACGTATATGCATACATAGACACGTGCATATATGTATATATGTATGCATGCATACATATATACATATATATATATATATCATATATATATATATATATTATATATATATATATATATATATATGCATATATATATGTATATATGTATGCATGCATACATATATACATATATATATGCATATATATATATATATATATATACATATATACATATATACTCGTGTGTATGTATATATATGCGCGTGTGTAAGCGTGTTGTATAAATATATATATATATATAAATACATACATATGTGTGTATGCGTGTATATATATATATATATACATATATATATATTATTTATATATCTATATACATATATATGCACATATATAGATGAATATATATATATATATATAGAGAGAGAGAGAGCGAGAGAGAGAGAGCGAGAGAGAGAGAGATTATATATAATATATATATTCATATACATATATGAATATATTATATATATATATATATAATATATATATATATATATATATATATATGCATATCCATACACAAACACACACATGCACACAACATACACACGCACACAAATACACACACACACACACACATATGTGAGGCACTTAAATTTACCAAAATTGTTTTTACGCTGAATTTTCAATCAGAATATGATTTGAATAAAGAGTATGAATGGATATTTTAAAACTGCTCTGTACTCCACAGAATATCAATTACGTCAATTAAACCCCCGTCTACTTATTCGTGCATTTTTATATTTATTCCTCCAGCATTTCTCTCTATATATATGTGTGTGTCTTATTCACTGTCTCTCAATATACTAGTATGTGAACGTGTATCTATAAATATGTATTCATGTATGTAGGTAAGTATATAAATATATATATACATATAGACATACACACATACACAACCATACATACGTATACGTACATGTATGTGCGTGAGTGTGTATAGGGACCATCCACTTCATCTAAATTCAGGACCAGATACTGCAACAATTTTGGGTTCAAAGGCCTGCAGCTCTTCACTGCTCTGCCACAAAATTAAGATACCTTCTGAATGTGTATGTTGATGTCTTCAGAAAGGAACTAGACATTTTCATCTCCCCAATACAGTTATGAACCGACGGCGCGGCATGAGGTGCAGACGAGGGCAGCGGAGTCAAACTCCCTAATAAACAGAATGGGCCAACAGCCGCGACAAAAGCTGGTATAGGAGTAGTAAAGAAACCTCATCACCCTCAGGAAATCAACTGAAGGAGAATCACAAGTAAAGGTGCAAAGTCATGGTGGTACTCCAGCATGACCGCATCCTCGTGGCTGAAACGAATAAAAGAATAAAAGAATGTATACATATAAATTTATCTTTGTAGATTTTGAGAACATTGCATTGCTAACACAAGAGTAAGAGAATATTACTGACTTGTAAAAGGTTAGTATACTTGATAGAATAATATGTTTGCAAAATGAAATACTGCTAGCCATTGATATTTACGCATGTGTTGCAGGAATGATTTATATATATATATAAACATTACAGAAAGCAAACGGCGAAAGCAGGTTTAGGAACAACAAGCAGGTGTATTAGTTTAACGCTTGGGAGAATGGAAAAGTCTTTTACGTTTTAAGCCTACACTCTTCAGCAGAAAGGGTTAAGCGAAATTTTCTTTGTCATTGTTAATGTGACGATCACACGCTACGCACCTTCCTTCCAAGCACTGCTGTAAACATCTGAGATGAGCAAGAACGTTAAAATTTAGTGCGTAGGCACAGTAGAGTTCAAGGTCAATCGGTGCCAAGGGGCTTTACTCTTCGTGCTTTACGTTCGTTACAGTCCGGATACTTACATACGTATATACACATTGGGAGCACTCCGTCGGTTGCGTCGACGAAGGTCCCAGCTGATACGATCAACGGAACAGCTTTGCTCGTGAAAACGTGCAAGTGGCTGAGCATTCCACAAACACGTGTACCCTTAACGTAGTTCTCGGGGAGATTCAGGTACTACTCTTTTTGCCAGCTGAGTGGACTGGAGCAACGTGAAATAAAGTGTCTTGCTCAAGGACACAACGCACCACCAGGAATTGAACTTATGATCTTATGCTTATGAGCCGAATATCCTAACCACTAAGCCACGTGCCTTCACATATATACACATTAAGATACATATATACACCATACGCATATGAATATATTAAAAACTATCAGGGGCATTGAATATTAAAATAAGAGAACGGTGCAATAAATTAATGTAATATAATTAAGTGTAATTTAAATATGAAAACTATAAATTTAAGAAAATATAAATTTAAAATTTGAATATGGAAATACGAAAACATGAACATTTAAATTCTATTTTAAACAAGTTAAATAGGGAATTAAATTTATGGATTTGGGGAAATTTTGAGTCAGTTATAAATTGGTTCAAGGGAATTAGCAATAAACTTAACTGAAAATTTACGCCGTTTTATATTATCAATTTATATTGTCGATTTTTACCCGTCAATATCCAGGCCTTTGCTTCTTAAAGCATTAGACCTCACCAAACAATACGTCACCATCGACATTTCGGATATAGATATTACCCTGCATGCAAGGAAGTCCCTCCTTTTTTATGAGGATTCTACCTGGGTCAAAAAGAGCGAGGATTTTTTATTCGGTGTGCCGATGGGGATATATGATGGGGAGGAGCTATGTATGCTTATAGGAGCTTATATATTGTATAACCTGTATCTGGAATTCCCTTTTGTAGATGCAAGTTTATACAGGAATAACGGCCTTATAGTCAACCGTGATTTAAACGGCCATTAGTTAGATCGATTTAGGAAGAATCTTATTACTTTCTTCCAAAGAATGGGTTTACGGATAACGATAGAAACTAACTTATATAATGAAGATTTCAGATATCAACTTAGATTTGA
>NC_043007.1:15289500-15292000 GCF_006345805.1 Octopus sinensis
ATTTGAGAACACATTCTTCGTGGAAAATAGCGATTTTGACGTCTATATCTAGCATATTGACCGTCCACTTTTAGTGGTCAGTCCTTTAAATTTTGTATGTAAAAATATTTTAATCTTCGGATTTCTTTAATATGCTAGGCCACTGGTTTTAATTGATTACTATCAATTTCTACCCTTATTCAATTTTTTATATATATATATATATATATATATGTATCTGTAAATATGATATGTGACAATTATTCGGTAGCTATGATAAAACTCCGAGTTTCGGATGTCGGTCATTTTTGTAGCATTTTTTTCGATGGCCCGATAACTGAAGAAATGCCAGCGAGGGTTCCCCTCCCACCGACATCCGAAACTTGGAGTTTTATCATGGCTACCGTATAATTGTCACATTTTATATTTACAGATAAATTCCTCTATTTACATAAGGTCTCTTTCATTGTTTTATTGTCTTGTCATTTCTCTCAATATATATATGTATATATATATATATATATATTATATATATATATATATGTATATATATATATATGTGTGTGTGTGTGTGTGTGTGTGTGTGTGTGTGCGTGTGTGTATGCACGAGCAAAATGCCCCAATGGACGGTGCTGAGTTGTTAAACAACTTGTCCGACCGTCCCATTTTGTGGCATTATTTCAAGCCAGCCTACTTTTTTTGCGCAAACTGCACGTACATTTTTCTCGCGTACGCGTAGTATCGATCCCAACAGCTGATGTTCTTGTAAGTACAAATGCACGTTCCCACGGCTTAATCGATCGCATTCTCACCTGGAATCGATTTTTGTAATTTTTTCAAGATTTATACACGTCCTGATACCATCGGTATCTACGTATCAAATTTGAGCGCAATCGGATCGAGGATGCCCGAGATCCTAGAAGACACACAGACAGACTGGCAGAACGGATTTTATATAATATATAAATATATGGTTTTGAAGGAACATATACCCGGAATGGGCAGCGCGCCATCTGAATGAAACTAATTGTTCATCAACTGTTGTACATGCACTTGGAACATATCCATCTTGCAAATTCTGATTCCACATTTCAAATAATTCTTTTATGGGCTCCAATTTATCATCACTTCTCTTCTTTTTTTCTTGCACTAGAATCATCAAAGCGCAATACTTGTAAAATCTGTTGAAATCTTCCTCGGCTCATAATTGTGTTGAATATTGGGCAGCCATCTTCTTGACTCCATAACTGTTTGACATTTTCTTGTTTAGATTTATAAACACTTATAAGAATAATCAGTCCAATAAATTTCTTTAGTTCAGAGAGATCACTTTCCTTTCATTTATCTTTGTAAACAACCTGGCCTTCAACATTTGTCCATTTACGATTTACTTCAATGAGATTCTGGCGCGCAAAGATAGTAAAACATGTTTCAATGCTATCGCAAGACCTTTTAGCAAAATGGGATGGCCCACATTCTTGGTGCACAGTATTGCAAGATGAAGTTCTTACTGCTGCTTGAGTAAGAAGATTAGAATACCAAACTTCTTGCTCATTCATAATTGGGTGGTTTGCAGATAATTGTTTTTGAGTATCTTCATCATCTGATGACACAGAACCTAAACTGTCCAGCACGCAATCACTTTCACCATTATCTTCAGAGCAAAAGATGGAATCACTACTATCTTCTTCCCATTTTTCATCTAATTCCAGTAACCTTTCTGATATTTGGTTTTCACTCAAGTTTTCCCGTCTAGGCATATTGGAAAGCACAACTTAACTATATGAGACTAACGGCAGATATTGCTCTCCTGAAAGATGATGCAATATATTGTAAGAAAAGCGTCATCACATAGATATGTTGCATCATCCTATAACCTAGCAGATTGAAGGTGATGCAATACCACTCAAATTTACAGGAATATTTCCATAATTTTTCCTCTTTTATATAAAATTCAGCAAATAAATTGAATACAATTTTATCTATTTTATAACTGATAAATATCTAGCAAAATAATATTTGAAACTGCTTTTATTCTGTTTAGAATTACAAGAGTATTATCTGAATTTGATTGAGGGTTCAATAGACCCATCCGGTAATTAATGTATAAAATAAAGTTTTCTAGTTTTTATAAACATACGGAAAATTTCCCATTTGACAAATAAAAGAGAGTCAGGAAAAAATTAGAGTCACGAGAAATCAGCAGAATCAAATAACATAAACAGTAGGAAAAAGCAACTGAAATGAGTCCATTGGACCCATTGGTAGATAGAAGGTTAAGTGTATAATTAGAAATATATAATTATAATCAATGACGCTGGAGGGACAACGCCAATGTGCTAGAAGTAGATGTTAAATGTCCACAAACCATTCTAAATTTGTTCCCCTTTTGTCTCCCTCCAGCGCCTTAATTATAATTATATACTTAAATATTAACTCTACCGATATGGTGTTATTTTTATATGCTGATCACTGGTATAATCATTTTAATGATTATATCCTCAATTTATATGCAAATATA
>NC_043007.1:15297000-15304500 GCF_006345805.1 Octopus sinensis
CGATACTTCCATAAGGTCAGCTTTGTGAACGGATGAGAAGCTTCATATGAACTGGCCAATGACGAGGCTCAACGACGTGTGAACATTGGGAAACAACTGCTGGAAAATCCTCAAAATGACAGGTTTTTTGCTATTAAATTGCAAGCGAGGATGAAAAAGTGCTAGTCTTCAGAAATTGTTGTCAAACAAGGGAGGTTTGAGCCATCAGATTACCATGTTGTGTATTTGGTGGAATTTCGAATGAGTATTACACTTTCAGCTTGCCCAAGATGGGATGCTGTGAACGCTGACCTTTATGCTCACCAACTCCAGTCAGTATATGATGCTTCTGAAAGCCCATTACAAGGTATTGGGCAATCTAAGACGCGCACTTCTGCAGCATGATAATGCCCCAGCACACACTGCCGACATGGCCAAGCTCAAACTCGAAGAATTTGAGGGGCTGGAAGTGCAGCTTCACCCTGCCGATACTCCAAATCTTGAGCCATCAGATTACCGCCTTTTCCCAGCCTTGGCACGTTTCCTGCAAGGATGGAGGTTTCACAATGTGGACCAAGCTGAAAACGGATGCAAGGAGTTTTCTGTCTCTAAACCAGCCAAATTGTATTAGCGTGGATTTGAACGTTTGGCGCAGACAATAGATTATGCTGGAATATATTTTGACGAATAGACCATTTGTGCATGCACAATTTGTTTCAACTATTTATTAAAACGTGAAGTACGAAAAATTAAAAAAAACCTTTTGACTCAACCTGGTATATACTACAGGCATCCTCAGAAAATATCCGTTCTACCAAATTTACTCAAAAGGCATTGGTTGGATTGGGCGATAATAGATGACATTTGTTCAAGGTGCCACGCAATGAGATCGAACTCGAAAACTCATTGAGAAGCGAGCTTCTTACCCACAAAAACTATGTCTGCGGCATATATATTATATATATATATATATATATATATATATATATATATATATATACATACATACATACATATATATATATATGTATATGTATGTATGTACATGTATATATAATATATATATGTATATATATATACATATATGCGCGCACATGTGCACATATGTATAATATATCTCTAAAGACTCCGCCGGTTACGACGACGAGGGTCCCAGCTGATACGACCAACGGAACAGCTTGCTCGTGAAATTAACGTGCAAGTGGCTGAGCATTCCACAGACACGTGTACCCTTAACGTAGTTCTCGGGGATAATCAGCGTGACACAGAGAGTGACAAGGCTGACCCTTTGAAATACAAGTACAAGTCATTTTTGCCAGCTGAGTGGACTGGAGCAACGTGAAATAAAGTGTCTTGCTCAAGGACACAACGCGTCGCCGGGAATCGAACTCACAACCTTACGATCATGAGCCGAATGCCCTAACCACTAAGCCACGCGCCCTCACGTATAATATATATACACACACTGTGTGTATGATTGTGTGTGTGTGTATGAGTGTATGTGTCTGTCAATGTGTTTGCGTATGCATATGTGCGGGAGCGCGTGTGTAAACGTCTGCGTATAGTTTCAACTTCAGCAACAAATTATGAATTCGAGAGAAAGAGGGAAACTCTGAGACAGAGAGAGAGAGAGAGGGTGGGGAAGATAGACGTATAGATGGAGAGAGAAAGAGAGGGGGAGAGAGTGAGAGAGATTGACGCAGTGGGTGAGTGGGGTGGCTACGCAACTCTGAGAGTCGTAGCTTTTAATGTTTACTAAAATATGTTTATTCAATAAGTTTTTATCGCCAAGATTTGACATAAATCTTTTTGGAACAAGCTTGCATAAAATTAATTGCATCGAACATTCTTTGCTTTCTGTTACTCTCTCTTTTTCTTGCTCTCTATAACTGTCTGTCTGTTTCTCTCTCTCTCTCTCTCTCTCTCTCTCTCTCTTCGCATGTAGGCATATAGGCATATATCATCTGTGTATATGTGTATATACATACATGTACATGTAAGTATATATGTAAATGCGAATATAAGTGTGTGTATATGTGTATGTATGTGTATATATATATAAATAGATACATATATACATGCTTACGTACATACATATACAGATATATGTACGTATAATACATATATAGGTCTGTAAGTATATATACATACGTACTTACATACATAATATATATAAATATACACATATGCAGATATTTATAAAATGAATGTGAGAGAGAGAGAGAGAGAGAGAGAGAGAGAGAGAGAGAGAGAGAGAGACGAGAGAGAGATAGAGAGAGAGAGAAAAATGAGTCTCCGTCCCTTTCGAGGATGAGGATTCTGTTCAACCAAGTGAATATGCTCATTGAATTAGCGAAGAAATGGCCGAGCGTTTTATACATATTATTTTCTACTCTGAAATTTGGTGGGATGGAGCAAGTCGGTTAGATCGACCCCAGTACGCAACTGGCACTTTATCGACCCCAGAAAGGATGAAAGCAAAGTCAACCTCGGCAGAATTTGAACTTAGAACGTGAAGACAGACGAAATATCGCTATGTAGTTTGCCCGGCGTGCTAACGTTTCTGCTAGCGTTTTATACATATTTATTTCTTTATTGCCCACAAGGGGCTACACGCAGAGGGGACAAACAAGGACAGGCAGAGGAATTACGTCGATACAATCGACCCCAGTGCGTACTGGTACTTATTAATACGACCCCGAAAGGATGAAAGGCAAAGTCGAGCTGGGCGGAATTTGAACTCAACGTAGCGGCAGACGAAATACCGCAAAGCATTTCGCCCCGGCGTGCTAAAGTTTCTTTTCTACTCTAGCCCGTCGTATAGTCGAATTGGGTATAGATAGACATACATATATATATATATATATATATATATATAATATATATATATTAATAATATATATAGCTATATATATATATATATACATATATATACATATATATATAATATATATATATATATATATATATATATATATATATATATATATATATATATATATTATATAACACATATATATATATATATATATATATATATATATATATAATATATATATATATATATATATCAGTGGTTTTCAACCAGGGTTCTGGGGAACCTTTGGGTTCCTCCAGTACAGTCCAGGGGTTCCGCAAGAAAGTTACAAAACTGCTAAAATCGGCAGTAATTTTTTATTCTCCTGTGCAGATATGTGTGCATAAGACTATTAAATTATTGCACAGGGGTTCCCCGAGCCAGTGGAATGTTTCCTTGGGGTTCCGCTCCAGCAAAAAGTTTTAAAAGCACTGATATATATATATATATATATATATGTATATATGTATGTGTGTGTATATGTTTGTGTGTCTGTGTTTGTCCCCCCAACATCGCTTGACAACCGATGCTTGTGTGTTTACGTCCCGGTAACTTAGTGGTTCGGCAAAACAGACCGATAGAATAAGTACTAGGCTTACAAAGAATAACTCCTGGGGTCGATTTGCTCAACTAAAGGCGGTGCTCCAGCATGGTCACAGTCAAATGACTGAAACAAGTAAAAGAGTAAAAAGACTCCTAGGATACGCTTTTATTGTTGTTTATTTAACCCCAGCACAGACCAAAACAAAGACGTGCCAACCATGACTACCATGATTGACAGTTATTTTGACCAACGTCACCTTCGTTTACTGAAGACAGAGTAGTGTATTTTAAGGGAGATACGGTAGTTATTTTTCGCTGACGGGTAACTACGTAGAACGTCTCTCTATTGGATCTCGTGCACATGTATATCTACGTGTAGGTTAGAGAGAGAGAGAGAAGGGAGAGGAAGAAGGAAAGAGAGAAAGAAGGAAAAAGAGAAAGAGGGGAAAGAGAAAAAGATTGAATGAGAGAGAAATTAAGAGTAAGAGTGAGAGAATTTATATGCACGCGTAAATATCTAATTAGGATAGAAATTTGATTAGTGATGTACGTAAAGTTAAATATTGATTTCTTACACTAACACAGAGAACCAAATAATTCTAATGGAAATTATGGTGTAACAGATTTGATCGAACTTTGTACGTGCTTAGTATATATTTCATCAAACAGAGAGAGATAAAAGATAGAGACGGCTTGCAGGGGTATTCGAGCTCAGAACTTGGGTGACCGGAATGGTCGTGCTCACTATCCCGTGTCACTGCGACCACTTTTGCTAAATTATATTTTTTTAATTAACTTTCTCAGAAGAACAAGGTCAACGTTTTAAAGTTCTCTTTATCAGGACCTTCATGTCATAACGCTCTCTTTTTACTCTTTTACTTGTTTCAGTCATTTGACTGTGGCCATGCTGGAGCACCACCTTTAATCGAGCAAATCGACCCCGGGACTTATTCTTTGTAAGCCTAGTACTTATTCTATCGGTCTCTTTAGCCGAACCGCTAAATTACGGGGACGTAAAGACACCAGCAATCGGTTGTCAGCGATGTTGGCGGGGGGGGCAAACACAGACACACAAACATATGCACACACATACGTACACACACACCACACCACAACACACACACCCACACACAACCACACACATATATATATATATATATATATCTATATATATGTACATATACGACGGGTTCTTTCGGTTTCCGTCTACCAATCCACTCACAAGGCTTTGGTCGGCCCGAGGCTATAGTAGAAGACACTTGCTCAAGGTGCCACGCAGTGGGACTGAACCCGGAACCATGTGGTTGGTAAGCAAGCTACTTACCACACAGCCACTCCTACGCAGTGCAGGGGAAAAAGGAGGAAATTTGGCCTGAAATCCTTCAAAGAAATGGACCCTACTGAAGATAACCAAGAACCAATAGTCGTGTTAATCCGGGTGATAGTTTGATTCTCCCATAGAAGTGCAAGAACGTTTATTCCGTTGGTTTCTATTACATTTTCCGTTAGCAAAATACATTGACATCTGTTTGGTTAACGAAAGTCTATGGCAACAGAACTTCTAAACCACACAGCAGAGCCTGCGCTTATGTTATACAAGGGTCTCATCTAACAATGAGTAATGATTTTGTTGTACTATACACCATTACGTTACAACTATCAAGAGGGGACATCCCTGCTGTCGTTCAAGCCATTTGAGTAAGTAGCCAAATCAGTCTAAAATCGTACTCTACTTTAAAAAGGGGACATTTGGTAATGTAGACCTATGTGCACTGGGCTTACAAAAATGAATGTCTCAGCTGAAATGCCTTTAATCATAGTCCGGTATGACTTTTAAAAAGGAGACATTTTATGATGTAGGCCTATGTGTACTGGGCTTACGAAACTCAATGTATCGGTTGAAATGCCTTTAATCATAGTCCGGTATGATTAGGGTTAAGCAACCAAAACGACGGCCATCAAGTATAAACCTTAATCTGAAATAGATACGAGATGCAGTGGAGATACCGACTAAAAATATTGGTTTTCTACTACGTAGGTGAGCACTGAGGCTGCTTCGGTTGGCTGAGACGGTTAACATTACTCTTTTGAAATGTCTTCTATATACGTTGACAGTGATTTACAGCTGAGGGTTTATTATATGCGAACCTAACTATAATGTAGATGAAAACATTTTATCATTAATTAAAATCTTAGGATAATAAGAATATTTATCGAAAAGATTCTTAGCTACCAGTGGTCTAGCGAGAAGGAAAAAATTTAGTCAATAGACTATACATTTTCAGAGAAGAATACAGTGCACATTCAAACACATAAGAGATACCCAAAAGATAGGATATCTGACTCACTAGAAAGAGCAGTTAAACTCCAAGTTTTTATTTTTCAATCACTTTCGGAATTACAGCAATTAGTGGCTTGGAGTTTAACTGTTCTTTCTAGTGAGTCAGATATCCTATTTTTTGGGTATCTCTTATGTTTGAATGTACACTGTATTCTTTTCTGTATAATGTAGATGGAGTGGATATATATGGAATAAGAAAAATCAAATGATACTGCCTTCGCTGATGTGAAAATTTTAACAGATGTAGATATCCGAGTGACTTCGTGCAGCATCTGGAAGTCGTGATAGCCATACAGACTTCATACTTCAAATAGTACAAGGATCTACCTTATTTAGTGCACAGTTTTAGGTAAGTAAGCTATGTGAACGTACTAAGAAATAAATATATTAAAACCAGTCTCAACACACCGTCGGTGATGAGAAACAAACGCAGTGCTTGTATCACCATAAGTTATAATGGATCTTTTCAATTTTTGAAGTGTGCTTGTGTGTGTGAGTGACCGATGAGAGAGAGAGAGAGGAGAGAGAGAGAGAGAGAGAGAGAGAGAGAGAGAGAGAGAGAGAGAGAGAGAGAAAATTGTCTATGACCGTCAGATAAGAAAAACCCATAAATTCGAGTACGATATCTATAAACTCTCAGAAAAGCATTCTAAAAACTAATTGGAAAGCTTAGTTATATTAAGACAAGGTTTTACCAAAATTCAGTAGTCTTTAATATAGATAGAAGTATTTGGAATTCGTTGCAAATATAGAGATCTTTGAAAAAACAACATATAGTTATTAGGATGCTTTAAATGCGAGGAGATTTAAAGATAAGACTAAATGTATTTCCAATGCTGGATTCTCGGAAAAACAAAATGTTTAACTATTACGAAGAAAAAAAAATGAATCTCTAAATCAAGGGTTCTCAGCCAGGGTCACATGGACCCTGAGAGTCCATATAAGATTTTTTGTGGGATCTACAATAGTATTTTAAGGCCCACTGAAAAATAACATTTGCTGAAGATGTATTTATTACAAGAAAGAGTTAAGTTTTTTTTCTCTAATATTTACTTAGTTCAACCGTCACAAGTTTAATTTGTGAAAAACAAAATAGGGATTTCGAAAGACGTTTCTATAAACCTAGTTTTTAAACATTGAATGGCTACGGGGTCCACCAGTAAAAAAGTAGTAATCAAATGAGTCCATAAATAAAAATGGTTGAGAACCCCTAAATAGTCGATCGAAATACGCGAAACAGCAACATACTGCTTTGGAATATGTATATATTCAATAAAATAATACTAGATGTATTACAAAAACGAAAATATGGCACACACACACATATACATACATACATACATACACACACATACGCACATACAGTTATATGGACACACACGTCCACACCCACATGCATGTATACACACATGCAAACACACACATACACATAATACCCGCATTTACATACAACCACACACACAGATCTACGTATGTGTATGTATGTGTATCTACGCATGTGTATGTATGTGCATGTGTGTGTGAGGAGGGTTGTGAACCTTCCATATTCTCCGATATGGAGTTGCTTCCAGTCATAGTGCTGGGAATTAATTCTATCTCTAGGATTAAATGAATATACGTGCCAAATGTATCCGATGCTGAATATATTTTCCGCAAGACTCGTTTAATTATTATTTATAACAAAATTTAGTATTATACTTTCTCCATATGCTAATGAACCATTAAAAATTCTCCGTCATAAATACAGAACCTTTTAATTGCGCTACTGTAAATATTTATG
>NC_043007.1:15308510-15311010 GCF_006345805.1 Octopus sinensis
CTGTGATCATGTTAAGCTCAAAGATTTTAACCAATTATGTCGACCGCATTATTTTGTCGACTAATTATTTTATTGTGCAAAATTCGGACACAACTAAATATCCTTAGATATTTTTGCTCGATGCGTAAATTTTGTTACTTGACCTTAGGTCAGTAATCATAACCTAAAAGCGAGATGAATCTTTGATATTTTCTTATCATCTCTCAGCATGAAGGCGGCGAGCTGGCAGAAACGTTAGCACGCCTGGCGAAATGCTTAGCGGTATTTCGTCTTCCGTTACGTTCTGAGTTCAAATTCCGCCGAGGTCGACTTTGCTTTTTATAATTTCGGAGTCAATAAATAAAGTGCCAGTTTCGCACTGAGGTGGATATAATCGACTTAATCCGTTTGTCTGTCCTTGTTTGTCCCCTCTCTGTTTAGACCTTGTAGGCAATAAAGAAATAAGAAACGTTAGCACGCCGGGCGATATGCTTAACAGTATTTCGTCAGTCTGTACTTTCTGAGCTGAAATTCCGCCGAGGTAGATTTTGCTTTTCATCCCTTCAGGGTCGATAAATTAAGTACCAGCAGCGCACTGTGATCGTCCTAATTCCCTGGATCCCTCCCCCAAAATGTCGGGTCTTGTACCTAGAGTAGAAAAAAACAAAAATCTCACAGCTTGATTTCAACAGAGATCGTGTGTGTGTGTGTGCATGTGTGTGTGTACGTATATGTGTAAATGCATATATATATATATATTACATACGCGTTATGAATATATATATTTGTGTATACATTTATGTAATATATATGTCTGTGAGTGTGTGTGTGTGTGCGTGTATGTATATGTATGTATGTATGTGTAAATAAGATAGATGGCTTGTTAGCACTTTGTACACTCTGTCACGTTAGTGACACCGCTATATATATATATATACATATATATTGTGTACTCTTTATTCAGAGTCTGATCACCTCTTGTACTTACACTTTAGATCCAACATGGCGTCTGATGTAGCTTTTTAAACTAGACAATGTATTGAAAAGACACCCGAATAGATTGCATATCTGATTTGGACCACCAAGAGCTGCAGTTAATTTCTGATCTTTGTGGATCTTAAAATGCCTTTTGAGGCCTCCGTTAAATTTGCAGACTTTATGGGACTATACGACATTTACAGCTGTGCACATATATATAGGCACACACACACACACACACACATGTATGTATATATATATATATATATATATATATATATATATAATATATTAATTCGAGACAAAACCACTATTTTAAAACCAAACAAGGAAAGACTTAATCAATACATAAAATTTTAATATAAATTAAATAAACCGCCACTACAAATGTTTCATGTCTGCTACCGACAATCTTCAGGTGGATTTTCGATCTTCTAATCAGTATCAAAATTTGATACTGATTAGAAGATCGAAAATCCACCTGAAGATGTGCGGTAGCAGACATGAAACATTTGTAGTGGCGGTTTTTTTAATTATATTAAAATTTTATGTATTGATTAAGTCTTTCCTTGTTTGGTTTTAAAATAGTGGTTTTGTCTCGAATTATATTATATAATATTTTACTATAAAATTGGATTTAACCCTAAATCTGATTTTTCCCTGTAATTTTGGATTCATTCCCTAATATTTATTATTATTTATATATATATATATATATATATATATATATATGTTATATACCTTGTTCTACAATAGTATTTCCCTGTAAGAATTTTCCTTGTGTTCATAGGGAAGACAATTTGAATATTCCATTACAAATCTGTAAAATAAAATTACGCTACACTTTCAAAGGGAACGTCTACGTGATCTTGCGACAGGTAAGAGTTAGTAATCAAATCTCTTTTTATTTCATAATAACGATTAAAAAACAAACAAAACGAAACAAAACAAAAACAAAGAAAAACTGAATGCCACAGATATCGAAGTTCTGAATATATAAACAGACGGGATAATCTATTTCTTTACCATCCACAGGGAGCTAAACACAGAGGGGGCAAACAAGGAGAGACAAACGGATTAAGTCGATTACATCGATCCCCCGTGCGTAACTGGTACCTATTTAATCGACCCCGAAAGGATGAAAGGCAAAATCGACCTCGGCGGAATTAGAACTCAGAATGTAGCTGCAGACGAAATACGGCTACGCCTTTCGCCCGGCGCGCTAACGTTTCTGCCAACTCGACGGGATACTCAAAGTTTGGAAATAGAGCACACTAGATAATGTATCCCGAGATATACTATTGCAGCGAAGATAAGAAAGATATGGAAAAATGCTTGTGATTTTAGATGTCACAACAAGATTGACCAGGCCTCGAATAACAACATCGGCATCACTAGCAGCAGCGGCAACAACAACAACATCAACAATAAATAGTAATGCAACAACAATATCAACAACTGTAATGATAACAATATTATACACTATTACAAGTCGGGGGACTGACAGAAACTTTAGCATGCCAGTCGAAATGCTTAGCAGTAC
>NC_043007.1:15318510-15348510 GCF_006345805.1 Octopus sinensis
AAATGAATATAAAATATGATAACGATGATGATGATGACGACGATGCTAATAATAATAATAATAATAATAATAATAATAATAATAATAACAATAATAACAATAATAATAATAATAATAATAATGATAATAATAATAATAATAATAATAATAATAAGTAATAAAATATGACTTTCAGAAGCTGTAGAGTGTAGGGAATAGAACTACAAAACGTGCAAAGTAAAAAAGGCTATAGATTGGCCACCCGTTTGCTAGTTAATCACCACCTTTCATTTATGGTGTGACTCACGCCTATGTTGACCACTTCCCTGATTATATTTCCAATATAATAAACCACCCGATTCCCTTTGCAACTATGTTACAATAAAGACCTCCATAATTGACTACTTTAGAAATATCAATACAAAATATTACTAAGCCATATTTATTACACTATGCCTGCAGCAGCAACACCATTGAGACTTGCTGAAATAATAGAGCTTTAGTTTATTTAATACAGATTGCCTGCCGTCCGTATTAACGTTACATGGGAACAATAGTATAACTAGCACTATCACCGCTAACACCATTTATCCCTTTATTCTGTGTATGCGAATGTATATACATATACCCTTACATACATGCATTCGTACATACATGCATAAATACATTTACATGTATACATACACATATTTGTATGCATAAATGTGTGTGTGTATCGGTATTTATGTATATGTATATATACATACATACATACATACATACATACATACATACATACATACATACATACATACATACATACATAATACATACATAAATACATATTATATATATATATATATACATTCATATATGCACAAACCCTTATGTGTATATACATATATATGTCTACGTGTGTGTGTAAATAAATATATGTATCTAAATGGATATATATATCTACATAAATATATATATATTATATATATATATATATGTATCTAAATGGATATATATATCTACATAAATATATATATTATATATATATATTTGTGTGTGTGTATATATATATGTATATATATATTTTTGTGTATATATATATATATATATATATATATATATACATACACACATACATACATACATATATTTACGCACACTCACACATACACGCCAGCGCCGAGATATTTATATGTATATGTGAGTATTATATTATGTAAGTAGACATACTTTAAAAATTACTTGCGTATGTGTCTGTGTGTGAGTGTGTGTGTTGGTGAGTGCGTGTTTGTTTGTGCAAATCTGTCTGTTTGTCTTGTCTGGGCTCAAGAAAACCCAAATAAATATCCATCAGACCATAAATGGAAAATTTTCAGCAGATGATGCCGAATGTGTCCAAGGAATTTATGTTCCTCTTATATTACTGACGTGCTTGAGTTTAATTCTGAAATATTCATAAACGGGAGAGGGAAAGGGAGTGAGGGAGAGAAATAGAGTGAGAGAGGAAGACAGGATAAGAGAGATGTGCATTCTGACATAAAACGATAAACGTCGCCCTTTTCCAGCCTTGCCAGGCTCATGGGCCCGGTTTCCCGGTTTCTGTGGCGTATGTGTTTCCCCCAGCTGGACGGGACGCCAGTCCATCACAGCGTTACTCAAGAAGCAGTAACAGAGAGTGAGAGAAAATTGTGGCGAAAGAGTACAACAGGGGTCGCCACTACCCCCTGCCGGAGCTACGTGGAGCTTGTAGGTGTTTTCGCTCAATAAACACATACAACGCCCGATCTGGGAATGGAAATCGCGATCCTCCGACTGCGAGTCCTCTGCCCTAACCACTGGGCCATTTCGTCTCCACGTATGTTGACATAAAGGCATAATTATATAAAAACACATATTTCGATTTGTCTAGCTAGATAATTGTTTGAAGACCTGAATATATATATATATATATATATATATATATATATATATATATATATATATATACAACGCAAAACCAAAATGGTGGAAGTTGCGACAGCTGCAAAAAAATTTCGTTCTCGTCTGGAGGCATTAGTACCCCAAAAGGGCGGCCATATTGAGTGATAAATGCTTTCGTTATAATAAATGTTGCATTAAAATTATTTTAGTATTTATAATCAGGTTTATGCGCCGTAAAAATTGTCTCGGTTTATCTGCGAGTCCCTGTGTAGTTAGAAGTTTACTTCCTTCTGGCATGTTCAATCCTACAGCTGCGTAGCAGCGTTGGCTAATGGAAGCACTCATTTGGTAGATGGAAACTGAAAGTATCCCGTCAAATATATGTGTATATATGTTTGTATTTCTGTGAGTGTTTGTGTGTGTGTATATATGTCGTATGTATGTGCCTTTGTGTATGTACTTGTCTACACCACTCTCACCTCTCTTGCTTCTTATCCTCCTCCACCCCTTTCTCTTCCTCCTCCGCCTCATCGTCATCACCATCAATATCTTTTCTTCCTCATTAAGCGAATTTGCTGTACAATTTCGGTTTTCGATTTCCAACACATTTCACAACTTAAGGTTTCTGATAGACAAAATCTCCTGACGAATACTGTCACCGTCTTTTACAATGAATACATTTATATGTTTGTATGTTTGTGCGCGCGCGTGTGTGTGTGTGTGTGTGTGTGTGTGTGTGTGTGTGTGTGTGTGTGTGTGTGTGTGTGTGTGTGTGTTGCGTGTGTGTATGCATTTATGTAAGAATATACCTAAGCTATACCTTGGATGTTCCTGATTTGCATGTAAGAACAATATTTGCGCATATGCTTAAGGCAGAATACCTAAGAACGTTGTTTATCTTCAATGTTTTCGCTGACAATTATTTGCCGAAGTTCTGCCAGAGGTAAGACTTTCTTTGAGGCGTGAATCTCTCTCAAATAAAGACAAAAATGTGTTTTAATAATATTTCTTATCCAATTTCTACGTCTTTTATATATGTATATATTATATATATATATATATATATATATATATAATATATGGAGAGAGAGGAGAGAGAGAGAGAGAGAGAGAGTGAGAGAGACAGAGAGTGAGACAGAGGGAGAGAGGGCCGTCTATATAATATATATATACTCTTTAGTCTTTTACTTGTTTCAGTCATTTGACTGCGGCCATGCTGGAGCACCACCTTTAATCGAGCAACTCGACCCCGGACTTATTCTTTTGTAAGCCCAGTACTTATTCTAACGGTCTCTTTTGCCGAACCGCTAAGTAACGGGGACATAAACTCACCAGCATCGGTTGTCAAGCAATGCTAGGGGGACAAACACAGACACACAAACACACACGCACATATATATATATACATATATACGACGGGCTTCTTTCAATTTCCGACTACCAAATCCACTCACAAGGCTTTGGTCGGCCCGAGGCTATAGCAGAAGACACTTGCCCAAGGTGTCACGCAGTGGGACTGAACCCGGAACCATGTGGTTGGTAAACAAGCTACTTACCACACAGCCACTCCTGCGTTTTCTTCAAGAAATTGCTCACAAGCTTAATCGACGGTTTTTCTGAGAAATGCTTGGTTTCACGCTAGACCCAATAGTCCTAACAGTTATGTTCTACAGTAGTAAGTAAGCCACTTCATGTTCATATTCCAGGTGAGATACATGTTTATATGTCTACATGTCATCCGCTCAGATCTCATAAGAAAAGGTTCGGTATGATTCCCAATAGATATTGTTTACCTATGCAGTCACGTATATCAATATACGTCTTGCCTATGGACATTTTTTCTCTCTGTGGATATTTTCTTTCTATACAAATACTGAACAACTACAAATGATCTGATCAATTATTTCTTTTTGCTGATGGCATAGGCTACAATTGATGTTAAACTTTTCTTTCTGTATTTTATCATTATACTGTTTTTTATGGCTCGGCATTGATCCTATATATCGAAAGTAATACTTTCTGTTTCTGCATTCAGCTCAGAGCTTTCAGAGCTTTCGAGCCATTGTTGGCTATCTCGCTAACTTCCTTCCTCTCTGTCGAGCTTTGCAGGATATTAAGCATGGAGTGTTTTTTTTTTTTCAATGTCCTTTATGCTTTTGTATATTTAATAGTTTCATTCCCATTGTTTTGTTTTTTTTCTCTTTTCAGTTATTTTGCCCCTATCGAAATCTCTAACTGTATTATTTCCACACACACACACACACAGAAGCAAACACACACATACATATGGATCGATGGATGTATACGCATATGCGCGTGTCCATTCTCATATACACACACAAACACACACACATACAACACACGTATACGCACACACACGCACACAAACAAACAAATACACACACACAAGCACGCACACAAGCACGCACACATAAACACACAAACACATGCACACACACACACACACACACACACACCCCCACACACACACATACACATACATACATATATCACGGAGAAGCTTTTATTTCGCCATATTTCCTTATTAAACTGTTCTGTTTTTCTTTGATAACTTGTAATTGTTGTTTTAGACCTATTATCCTTCCTTCTTTATGAGGATCGAGAGAGAGAGAGAGAGAGAGAGGGAGAGACAGACAGAAAGAGAGAGAGAGGGAAAGAAAAGCAGAGAGAAAGAGAGAGAGAGAGAGAGAGAGAGAGAGAGAGAGAGAGAGAAAGAGACGAAAAGGCTGGGATTTTCTGTGTCCTGTCATCATGAAAAGTGATTGCAGATTTTGTAATTCGTGTATATGAGGAGCTTTTGCTGTAACTCTCCTTGAAATGTCTTGAAGCATAAAGGAACCATCCAGATCGGAAGGTGGACGTAGTCTTAGGACACCCTAGGTATTTCGAAGTGGTGCGCCTCTTTCATTGTTTTTATGTGGATATAAGTGTTAAATCTATTTTTATGATTGTAATTATGTTTGTAATCGCTGCTCATAAAATATTTTGATTTACATGGAAGCCTCTGTCGCCAATAAAGAATGAGTTACTATGCAGTTTCATTTGCGAGGGCAGGGTTTCCAAGAAGGGTTCAGTCGCTCTTCCTTTAGCCGACTTTGTGAGTATGAATGATTATTGTCTGAGAGTAATTCTGGCATCCAATCATACAATCTATAGAGTGTCCTGTAGAGTAGTGCTTCTGAAATTATCTGATGTGGCGTACCAGCAGTTTTTGTTTTTTCCAATGTGCCAGGGACCGGTAATATTTCTTAGTAATGTTAATTTATACGGGAAATAATAAATATAATGAATATAATAAAAGTTGACAATTTTTTATTTATTTTGTAAACAAATAATATAATATTACATAAGCATTTTATAAGCATTTAATAATGTTTCATTCTTTTCTGGAAAATATATATATATTATATATATATATATATACATATATACACATACGTGTGTATGTTTTATATATATATATATATATATATATATAATTATATATATATATTTATATATATTACTTATGTACATAGCTACATATGGTCGTATGTGTGTATCTATCAATCAATCAATCTATCTATTTATATATCAGCATTTGTGCCGATATGTACATAAGTATATAGATATATGCATTCTATGTATGTAGGTATATATGTATGTATGTTTGTATATATACAGGTCCGCGGGCCACTACTTTGATAGCTCTGAAGTAGAGGACTTTCAGGTTGCTCCAAATCGAGCGACTTGGCATTACACATAAAATTCCTGAAGTAAAATACTCTCAGAAATGGGAGACATAAGGAATTATATCTCCAACCCTACACAAAAAATTCGTAATAAATTTTTCATCGAATACCTAGAAGACGAAACATAACTTCTCACATGAAGTTGGGATTTTCAAACTTCTAGTAGACAAACGACGCTTGAAGTAACGTTTCATTGGGTGAGTATGGTCTATCAAAATGTAGGGATTTTATTCGTTATCTAACCTACATTAAAGCCGAGAAAAATACCTCTGATCAAAGGCATTCTAGCCATAAAAAAACGCGGTTGTTTTCTGAGTATATCTACGTCTACGGTATTTAGTATGTCCTTCTGGATTCTTCTAAGACGATAGCAATACATTCAATGGCAATTTCCCTGATGGTACTAGCAGGTCAATCTGGAGCTTCGAGGCGTACCTACGCTGAATCATTATATTCACCCGCAGGCCTCTTATAGACGAATTCGATGTCATTGTCATTATACTAAATAAAGAAATCTAGACACAGCTGAACATCTGAACACTCACGTCTATTATTAATTCATATACGAATATAATGTGAGAGAATACTTTTATACATGTCATATTAATCATGTTATTGTAATTTAATTGATGTATTCTATAGTTTCATTTATTTCACTGTCGTTCTTTTATGTCATTTTCTCATATGTATATATATATATATATATATATATATATAATATATATGTATGTATAATATTATTTATTTTATTTTTTGTATTAGGCTAAAATCTGAAATAAACGCCATTGTTGCTGTTCTTGAATAGAGTCTCGCTAGACAATAAACTTAATTGAAATGGCTGTATACACACATTGAAATGTAATTGCTATATACAGTACGTACATAGAAGCGCATAGATTTATACATACACACACTTACATGCATATAAGCGTGTATGAACACACAATATGACTATCATATATATATATATATATATATATATATATATATATATATATATATATATATGTAAGCATACTATGTATATATATATATATATCATATATATATATGCATATACATACATATATATATATATATGGTTACACATATGTGTGTGTATGTTTATATATATATAATATATATATATATATATATATATTATATACATATATACTTATGTACCTATCAGCTACATATTATCGTACGTGTGTATCTATCAATCAATCAATCTATCTATTTATATATCAGCATTTGTGCCGATATGTACATAAGTAGATAGATATATGTATGTATACAGGTATACATGTATGTATGTATACAGGTATACATGTATGTATATATGTATGTATGTATATAAATATACATGTATATATGTGTGTATAGATATATATATGTATATGTGTGTGTGTATATGTATATATATATATAATATATATATGCCGGGGTAGCATACATGCATGTCTGTTTATATAATATATTGTATAAATATATATGTATATATGTATATGTATATATATATATATATGTATATATATACACGTATATTTATTGCCCTAGCATGGCCATAATATTAGAGTCGAAACCTTTAAAATAAAAGTATGTATATATATACATATACATATATATGTATATATGTATATATATGTATGTATATATATATATATATATATATATATATATATATATATATATATATATATATATATATATATATATATATATATATATATATATATATACTAGCTGTGTACCCAGTCATCCAGGGGGTAAAGATGTTCAATTGAAGCGCCTCATTACTCTGAAAAAATAATTTCGTGATAACTGCCACAAAAGATGTATTTTCCGTCACGAAAAAGTACAAAAAACTGTCGGCTGGAGGTGGGAGAGGTTGTTGGAGGTTGGCAAGAGAGGTTGCCGGAGGTTGGCGAGAAGGATTATCAAAGGTTGGGGAGGGGCAAAGACATTATTCTGTTTAGCGAAGGCATCTGGCAAATGTATAATTGCTGTCATTCACAGAAAAACACTCTTTTTCCGTGTTAAGTGTTAAGGGAAATTTGGCAATCGAGGATCGAATCAGCGCTATGCCTGCATAAAGCCACTACAAATATGTTGTGGAATAAAAAATTTATCTACTGTCATGGAAAAAGTGTAACTGTAAAAATGCAGAATTATCGGAGTAATGGGCATTCTAAAAAGTATGTATAAAAATGTATGAATGAAGTCTTTAAGTTTTAAGATTCAAATTAAGGAAGTGCAATAATAATGTTTAGCAGTTAAAAACTGTGAGTTTTTGACAGCTTCGCTAAAATCTGCAGGTGGTATGGGTTTTATCCCTTGGGTTGGAATGACAGAGGAAACGACATCAAAAAGGGACCGGAAGTGCGACGGCATGACGACACGTCAAGTGGTCACATAGTAATATGTAGTAGATAGAACGATCCATTGGAAGGGCCCTATTATAGAATTTTTCAACAATCTATGTATGTCACGAGGTTTCGAATCATGAGTTCTACTCACGTGTCAAATAAAGTATGAAAGTGATATTGTCTGCAAAAATTAGAAATAGTACAAAGAAAAAAATCAATATTCAATGTAATTGAACATAAAAAATGAAAATGGTTATTTCGTTTGAGTAGTTAAAAATACTATTGTACAGATGCGATGGGTTTTTCAAAAAAAATTAGTTATATGTGATAGATATAAAGGTCCTTTCCTGGGGCCGTGTTATCAATTTTTTCAACAATCTAAGTATGTCACGACGTTTCCAGACATGAGTTCTACTCACGTGTCAAGTTTCACCCAAATCAATAAAACGATGTTGGAGGACTTAGCTAACAACGCCACAAAGAAACAGCGATTTTCCATATATGTAGTAGATGTAGTGGCGGATATTAGTCATTCAGTTTGATCATCTGAAGTACCTGTTCCTGAAGTAACATGTAAGTGTTAAGTGTCTAGTATTCCTCAAGCACATGTACCCTTAAGCGAATGTCTAACAAAGCTGCACTTCTTTAAAAACAGCTACGATACACCGAACCGCGCCCTACAGTTTCCGTTAACACAGTTTCACTGAAAAGGTATGAATTGATTCCAGGTTACAGAAAAGACCAATTGCGCAGTATGACATACTGCGCAATAAGGCATATTGCGTATACATATATATATATATATATATATATATGCATATATACATACATACCTATATATATTCATACATACTTTCATTCGTCCATATATACATACATACATACATTCATTCATTCATTCATACTATTCATACATGTGTTCATACACCAGGGGACATGCACACATACATATAATGGGAATATAGGTTCCTCGTTCCCGCCGGCTCACCATGCAAATGCGAACTATTGCAACACACAAAAGAGACATTTTAATATACTTCGTCATGCAACACAAAATATAACAAACCAGAAAATTTAACTCGCTCATAACACAGTTGCACTTTATAGGAATCGACGGTTTAATGTGGGAATGAGTTTTCATAAAATGGAACACTGCCGAATTAAGCACCCAAGTATCATATTAAGTTGGAAAGATCTGTCGCATTTTTGACATGATGACTCTGAGGGTTCTTCGGGAGTGGCTATGTGATAAGTAAATTACTTACCAGCCACATGGTTCACGTTCAGTCCCACTGCGTGGCACCTTGGGCAAGTGTCTTCTACTGTAGCCTCGGGCCGACCAAAGCCTTGTAAGTGGATTTGGGAGACGGAAACTGAAAGAAGCCCGTCGTATATATGTATATATATGTGTGTGTTTGTGTCTGTGTTTGTCCCCCCTCAACATCGCTTGACAACAGATGCTGGTGCGTTTACGTCCCCGTAACTTAGCGGTTCGGCAAAAGTGACCGATAGAATAAGTACTAGGCTTACAAAGAATAAGTCCTGGGGTCGACGTGCTCGGCTAAAGGCGTTGCTCCAGCATAGCCGCAGTCAAATGACTGAAACAAGTAAAAGAATAAAAGAGAGTAAAAGAATACTCACGGTAAAATCCAGGTACTCCATCCGTGCCTACTATGTGGATTCCAGTTGATCTCACCAACGAAACAGCTTCCTCGTGAAATTAACGTGCAAGTGGTTGATCATTCTTTAGACACGCGAGCTCTTAACGTATTTCTCAGAGATTCAGCGTGACACAAAACGTGGCAAGACTGGCCCTTTGAATTACTATTACAATTTATTTGTACATGCTGAGTGGACAGGAGCAACGTGAAATAAAGATTATTGCTCAAAGAAATAATGCGTCGCCAGGAATCGAACTCACGACCGTGATTCGAATACCCTAAAAACTAAGCCAGGCGCCATAACTACTACAATCGTAAAAGAGAGTTGCTCATACGCGTTAAGACAAGGCAAAATATTGCCAAATTACTCGGGAAGAATTATGACATTAAAAATGCAGGTTTTTTCTCATCCTCCTCGTTCTCCAGACATTTTAGAGAGAAAAAGAGTTTATTAATTGTGTAGAATTTGAAAATGCTTTGGTGTATTCCTTTGCTTCGAATTCTGAAGGATTTGAAAGCCGAAGTATCAAAATTTTGTCAAACGGATATGATTCTGTTATCAATAATGAGGGGAGATATTATCCTGGTTAAATGTATCTTTTTCTATTCTAGGCACAAGGCCCGAAATTTTGGGGGAGGGGGGGGGCCAGTCGATTAGATCGACCCCAGTACGCAACTGGCACTTAATTTATCGACCCCGAAAGGATGAAAGGCAAAGTCGACCTCGGCGGAATTTGAACTCAGAACGTAGCGGCAGACGAAATACCTATTTCTTTACTACCCAAAAAGGGGCTAAACATAGAGGGGATAAATAAGGACAGACAAACGGATTAAGTCGATTATATCGACCCCAGTGCGTAAGTGGTACTTATTTAATCGATCCCGAAAGGATAAAAGGCGAAGTTGACCTCGGCGGAATTTGAACTCAGAACGTAACGGTAGACGAAATACCGCTAAGCATTTCGTCCGGCGCGCTAAGGTATCTGCCAGCTCGCCGCCTTCCTGGTTAACTATATCAATTCAAACCAAAGAAGCATTTGTGGCTTTTCCTATCATTTATCATGACAAGATTTTTTACCAGCATTAATTAATTATAAGTAAAAAGAAGCACAGGATAAATGGCGTATAAATTCTAACCCGAGCGGTAATGTCTACACCAAACACATCGGATCTCGCCTACGTCATTTCTTTCTGAAATAGCCTATGAAGATCTAGAAATACTAAAGAGAGATTTAGAAGTTTGTTGTTCAAAACAAAATTCAAAGAACTGATATTGAATATATGAAAAACAGAAAGAACATCTTGATGAAAATGATAACACTACAAAACATTTGGTTCCAAAGCAATATATACCTATATAAAAGAAAAACTGTTCTCCACACGTCCATACATACATACGTGCATATATATCTATAAGCTCAAATATGCATATTTATAATATATATTTCATTACTTCCAAATATACAAAGTTTTTATGATGTTATAATATATATATATATATATTATATATATAGGTAATAGTGATAAAAAGTAGCAACAAAAGCATGAGACCTCGATATTAGATAAATAGAGGATTATTTATGTTATAATTTAGAACAAACAGTAGTCAGCTATTATGGATGTATCTCTCTCTCTCTCTCTCTCTCTCTCTCTCTATATATATATATATATATATATATATATATATATATATATATATATATATTATATATATTATATATATATATATTTATATGTATATGTATATATTTATTTCTATATATATACACATACGCGTAGGAGTGGTTGTGTGGTAAGTAGCTTGCTTACCAACCACATGGTTCCCGGTTCAGTCCCACTGCGTGGCAACTTTGGCAAATGTCTTCTACTATAGCCACAGGACGACCAAAGCCTTGTGAGTGGATTTGGTAGACGGAAACTGAAAGAAGCCTATCGTATATATGTATATATATATGTATGTGTGTATATGTTTGTGTAAACACACCGATGCTGGTGTGTTTACCTCCACGTAAGTTAGCGGTTCGGCAAAAGCGATCGATAGAATAAGTACTAGCCTTACAGAGAATAAGTCCTGGGGTCGATTTGCTCGACTAAAGGCGGTGCTACAGCATGGCCGCACTCAAATGACGGAAACAAGTAAAAGAGTAAAAGAGTAAAGATACATATATATGTATGTAGGTGTGTGTGTGTGTGAGTATATATATATATCACGGGATCACGGGACCGACCAGACCATCAGATGTTGTTACACATCGCCTGTCGCAATGCGTTCGCATTGTTTTAGCCTTCAAATAACGCCACCTCGCTGGCTAAGCCAGCAGGCCAACAGGAGAAAGAGTGAGAGAAAGAGTGGTGAAAGAGTACAGCAGGGATCACCACCCCCTGCCGGAGCCTCGTGGGGCTTTTTTATGTGTTTTCGCTCAATAAACACTCACAACACCCGGTCTGGGAATCGAAACCGCGATCCTGCGACCGCGAGTCCGCTGCCCTAACCACTAGGCCATTGTGCCTCCACACACACACACACACACACACACACACACACACACACACACACACACACACATATATATATATATATATATATATACCTATATATACCTACATATATATGTATATATCTATCTATCTATCTCCCTCTCTCTCTCTCTCTCTCTCTATATATATATATATATATATATATATAAGCGAGAAAGAAGCAACAAGAATGGATAGGTTTTTAGTACGATCGTTTCATACAAGGACAGGTTTTATTAAAAGTTGCAAAGATTACAGCATATAAACGAGTCCCGTACTCATCAGCTAAAATACATGTAAGTTCTCTAGACATCCTAGTGTTTGAGGCTATACTCATGAAGTAATGTAGATAATTAAACAGATTTCTAAAGTTCATTAAGTTCTTTAAAGATGATGTACAGTCTTATCACAGAATTTTAAAAAAGTTTTGATAGCATCACACAGAGAAGGTGACCTAATCCATATGAATTTCCATAGATATGGAAATTCATATGGATTAGGTCACCTTCTCTGTGATGCTATCAAAACTTTTTTAAAATTCTGTGATAAGACTGTACATCATCTTTAAAAACTTTAATGAACTTTAGAAATCTGTTTAATTATCTACATTACTTCATGAGTATAGCCTCAAACACTAGGATGTCTAGAGAACTTACATGTATTTTAGCTGATGAGTACGGGACTCGTTTATATGCTGTAATCTTTGCAACTTTTAATAAAACCTGTCCTTGTATGAAACGATCGTACTAAAAACCTATCCATTCTTGTTGCTTCTTTCTCGCTTATAATCACCCCACATTACTGTATTGTTAAATCAGTATAGTTTTTTTTGGTGCATCTAAGTTAAGTACCATATTCAAGTAAATTTTTTAAATTAACTTCAATCTTTATTGCTCTTTGTATATATATATATATATATATATATATATATATATATATACATATATATATATACCTACAATATATATGTATATATCTATCTATCTATCTATCTATGATCTATCTATCTATATATATATATATATATATTAATATGTATATATGTATATTCCTCAGTATACGTGTTCAGACAGTACTTATATGAAGTTCCTGTTGCTGTGGTTCATGGTTTACGATAATTGAAAGTCCACTGTCATTCATCATTCACTGCAGGTCAGTCAAATTCAAACCACAAATATATGTGTACTTATGCAGAAAGTATATCTTATCAGACTTATAAAGCTTTGAATGAACGTTTCACTCATCGTAAATATAAGTGAATATATCGCATATTTATATATCGATATTGATTCGATACTGTTTTGTTTCTCTGCTTATGAGTAATAGACTTTGATGGAATATTGAAAGAGAAAAAATGTCTGCTCGATAAAATATTGAAATATTTAAGTACAAAATATGGAATATATATATATATATATATATATATATATACGTATGTATATAAATTCATATATATATAGTATGTATGCATATGCGTGTGTACGTATACATATATATGTATATATGTGTCTGTGCATGGTGTTAACATTATATATACAGAGACCGTGAAGAGGGATATATATACATATATATATAGAGAGATAGATAGATAGATAGAATGATTGATAGATAAATTTTATACATGACTTAATGTTCAACACCTTATTTCTTCGTTGAATTTGTTCTTTATTCTCCTATCGGCTGGAACATTGCTTAAATTAAAAAATATACATTGGAAAAAACTACAGTAGAAATGATGCTGCGAATCAGAACGCAGCTGAAGAAATATACTTATATAGCTAAAAACTATAGCACCTTGATGTAATTGGAGAACGGAGCAATGGAAACGAAACTTAACAACTGTAGTGATAGGCCGGAATTGTCACAGTGAAATGTCGAATGTAAATTTTAAATTATTGGAATGCATATTAATGGAAGTAGAACTGAAGTTAGCAGAGCTGAAAACTTAAGTAGAATCGATTGACATTTTGAATGTAAAATTGTTCCAAGAGATCTGCTATATATAATGAAAATCAGTTGCTTCGCCAGGTTTGCCTTTTATCAGAAAAACAAATTAATATTTTATGTCATGAAAGATATATGAAACATAAGACTAATATATTTTGCAAAAGGATTTTGTAAAACAATAAACAGATAATGGAACTTGGCTGATATTGACTTGGTTATCTGGTTTGATTGTTGAAACTATATTACAAAGAAGGACGTGTGCATGAAAACACAAAAAGAATGATATATTATAATTCAATATAACTATTTATAATTTAATATAACTCTGTAAAGCAAATATAACACGATACGAACGGAAGATAGCACGATATATTAGAATATAGCCTTATATGAAATAACATATAACTACATAATATATCCTAAACTTATCACAATTTTGCTTAACACGATAGATTAGTTTTAGATAAGAGTACATCATAAAATGAGTCTCACCGTGATCGTTCGGGGTATTATAAATAACAACCAAATTGCAACGTCTCAAAGGAGAAAGCAAATTACTATCTGTAATGCTGTGTTGTTTTAAAATGATGGAATGGTCATTTTTTGAATATTTTGTTTATAAATTTGCTTGAATTCAATTAATGATCAAAATAATATAATAGCATAATATGACGATTTAGTCGCTTTGATCAACCAATCCCTGCAGCGCGTTGCTCTTGTAAGAAAAAGATAAAAGCTACGTCATATAATTCTGCGGGGTGTGGACATACCCTGATGTCACATTAACTAGCCACTACCAAATGCTTAAGTGTTAACTAGGTACTGTGTCTCAAGAGTACGCTCTAAAGAGCCGAAGACTAACGGAAGTAACTGTAAATAAACAGCTAGAAAGCAACAGCTTTCCGATGGAAAATCGTGAATTAGATATTCAGATTTAGATATGGAAGTTCTTGATCGCCGACGTCTGTAGACATGACACACAAAGATAGATAGATAGAGAATGAGAGAAGAAGAGAGAGAGAGAACAATATAAAGGCAGTATTAACATTATACAACAGTAAAGTACAACGAAATAATATAATCCCATCTCTCTGTATATAAAGCTGAAGTTGTCTGTGTATGTCAGGTTTGGTAGTCTTCAACTAACACTACCTCCTCCGAGACCCTGCGGCGCAAGTTGACCAAAATTGAGAGTATGATAGAAAAAGGCTTACTCTTCATTCCGCAGAAGGAAAAATTCAAATCGGACCATGTTAACACCAAAAATTATTTTCATCAAAAAGATGCTTTTTCTATGAAAATTCCAATTCTTTTACGATTTTTTGACTGCTGTGTCGCCATTTTTCGGTGTATTTCAACCAGAAAAATATTCACTTAAAGAGAATAACAAGCTACATAATGAAAAGTTTTTACTTTTCAAAAATTCCAATTCTAAAGGGTCGAAACAAACCCGAGCAACGCCGGGCGATAGTGCTAGTTTTAATTATATAACACAATATGACAAATTATATCGCAGTGTAACACTATTACAACATTATGACAATATGGTATACTGTGGTATTATGACAATGTAATAACACAATATGGCAAGAATATAGTTTTTATAGAAGGTAGTATAGGCGTAAGTGACAGTATAGAGCAAGGTGGAACAGAGTGAAGTGGCGTCACAGTTTATAAAATATTCCACCCATGAAGCAAAACTATCGATTTTATTTTCCACTGAGATTATTGATTGCTGCTTGGCGTTGTTTGACGTCGTCTGACGTTGTTTGACCTTCTACAATTGTTATAATGGAAAACTCAACACCGCCACCGCCGCCGCCGACACGCTCGTCGATATAGCATCCCTAACATTACTCCTAACACCCACTGCCACCGCCTCCACCGCCGCCGCCGCCGCCGCCACCACAACCACCAACAGCATCACCACCACCACCGTCGCCATCATCATCATCATCGTTGTCGCCATCATCATCATCATCGTCGTCGTCATCATCATCATCATCATCATCATCATCACCACCACCACCACCACCACCACCACCACCACCACCATCATCATCATCATCATCATCATCATCACCACCACCACCGTCGTCGTCGTCGTAGTCGTCGTCGTCGTCATTAATTGCTTTCATTACTTGGCACTTCCGACGTCATCGCTATCATTAAAATATTTTAATTACTGACATCGTTGCCATTAGCTCCATCACCATCACCATCGTTCTACCGCCACCACCACCACCACCAATACCACCACCACCACCACTACCACCACCACTACCACCGCCACCACTACCACCACCAATACCACCACCACCACCATCATTACCAAAACCACCACCACCACCACCATCGTTCACACCACCAACATCATCGCCATTATCACTATTTCTGCTACCTTTGCACTACCACCATTTCCATAACCACCACCACTACCACTAACACCACCACCATCACAATAACTACCTCTATCCCCATTACCACAACCGCCACCACCACCGCCATCACCACCACCACCACCACCATCACCACCACCACCACTACCACCGCCACCACTACCACCACCACCATCATTACCAAAACCACCACCACCACCACCCACCACCACCACCATCACCACCACCACCACCACCACCACACACCACCACCACCACCACCACCACCACCACCACCACCAATACCACCACCACCACCACTACCACTAACACCACCACCATCACCACCACCACCTCCACCACCAACACCAGCAGCAGCAGCAAGAGCACCACCACCACCACCACCACCACCACCACCACCACCACCACTATCATTTACTTTGCTGTCATCATCATCACCACCACCACCACCACCACCACCACCACCACCACCACCAACACTACTACCACCACCACTATCATTTACTTTGCTGTCATCACCACCACCACCACACCACCACCACTATCATTTACTTTGCTGTTATCACTCCCCCCACCTATCATCACTATAATAACTGTTATTCTTGTCAGGTAAAAGAGCCTTAACGTTGTAATTTCCCTCCATCATTTCAGTCCTCCTCATACTTCTCCTCATTAATGGTATTAATCATTTGCCACCTTCAAAACAATCATTACCACCACCACCACTACCACCAATACCTACATCGTCACCGCTGCTTCTATAACCATCATTACCATTATCGTTGTTATTATGACGGCCACCAACACCAACACCAAAGCCATCACAACCACCACCACCTCTACCACCACAACCACCACCACCACCACCACCACCACCACCACTACCACCGGTAATATAGCCTCCCCACCACCACTACAAGTTCCACTTCCTCCACCATTAACATCACAACTTCCATTACAACTACCACTACCACTGCTATCCTCACCACCGCAGCCACAACGACCCACACTACTACTACTACTACTACCAGCAACACATTCTCTACCACCATCACTACCACTACCATAGCCTCCACCGCCAACAGCAGCACCACCACTACCACCACCACCATCACTTCAATAAGCACTACTACCACAGCCTCATCACTACTCCACCACCACCACCACCAACAACAACAACAGCAACAACACTACTGCCACCCATTCTACCACCACCATCATCAATGGTATCATTACCACCACAGATTTCTCCACCACCACGACCACCACCACCGTCACCAATTCGAAGCAATACCAGCCCCATATTAATTACTACCACCTTTTCCACTATCACACATCCGCCACTACTACTTCTACTGCTACCAAACAAGCCCCACCCCCTATACCATTATCCACTACAAGACAACCACCACAACTGGAATCAGCATAGTACTAACACCTGTACTACTTTCTCAACCACGCTACCACAATAAAACTACCACCGATAACAATACCTCTACCACATCGTTATCAGTAACCACGAAATCACCAATACCACTGACCATTAGCGGTACTACGCTAATGGTCAGTGGTACCATTAGCGGTACTACGATGACCAACATCACTAACACTCCTCAAGCCATCAATACCACCGGGGACGTCCGAACAGTATTCCAGCCCCACCCCGGGAAAATTCTGGGTACTGGGGGCCTATTGTAGTTATTTATCGAAAGCAAACAACCACAGCATGTATATAGATCTCGATTGCGTCCCCTAAACATGCGAAGGCCCGGGACAATTGCCCAGTGTGTCGCCTGAGTTAAGGCAGTACTGAAAACCATTAACGATAGATTCTGTATAATTATCAAACCACTACTACTACTACTACTACTACCACTGCTACTACAGCTGCTGCTGCAGCCACAAGACGGGTAAGGGTGATTAGGTAATGGTCTAGGGCTTAGGGGCAGGAGACCCCAGACCTTGGAAAGAAACAAACTTTGGTCGTCTTGTTGTAGTCGAGGGCTCTTCGTTGACGCCCGACACCACTGGGAGGTGGCCCTCGAAGTCGCTGGAAATGGAGATCTCCAGGTTCCTCTCCTCATTCTCCTTCTCCTCCTCCTCCTCCACCTACTACTACTACTACTACTACTACTATACTACTACTACTACTACTACTACTACTACTACTACTACTGCTACTACTACTACCGCCGCTGCTGCTGCCTTCGGTAACACTGACATTATTAAACCCACATATAAATACATGTCATCAAAGTCGCTGTTTCTGTAATCGTTTGATCTGCTAGAAACAATAGCAAATAGCAGCCTAGTCTCTCAGATCATATCCTGGCGTCCTTAAGCGCAGGAGTGGCTGTGTGGTAAGAAGCTTGCTTCCCAACAACATGGTTCCGGTTTCAGTCGCATTGCGTGGCACCTTGGGCGAGTATGTTCTATTATAGCCTCTGTCGGGCCGACTAAAGTCGTGTGAGTGAATTTGGTAGACAGAAACTGAAAGAAGCCTGACCGCGTGTGTATCGTTGGTGTTTTTCTTTCTCCGTCTTCCCTTCTTTGGACTTTTTCTATATTTCTGATGAAGAGCCCCGCTCGAAACGTGAAATCGTCTTTCTTTTCTTTCCTTTCCTGAGCGTCCAATAACACTGTACTTCTTCCACGTCCTCGCGTTGTTGTTTTTTCTTGCTTGTTCATGTTTGGATTGATTTTAGACAGACACACGCATACACACACACACACACACACACACACCACACATATGTGTGTGTATATATAAATGTATGTATATATATGTATGTATGTGTTTATTTGTATCTGTGTCTGTCCCCACACCATCGCTTGACAATCGATGTTAGTGTGTTTATATCCCCCGTAACTTACACGTTCGGCAAGATGAGTCCGATAGAATAAGCACTAGGCTCACAAAGAATAAGTCCTGGGTTCGATTTATTCGAAAAGAATAAAAATGATACAAAAAGAAGGTAAAATAAGCGAAATTCCGCCGACGTCGACTTTGCGTTTCAGAAGTTTCGATTCGATTAATCGAAGTACCAGTCATGTACTGGGGTCGCTGTAATCGACTTCCTCTTTCTCTCCTAAACTGTTGACTCTGTACCAAAATTTGAAACCCTTGTAGATATAAACATTAAAATCTGACTTGATGGTCCTAGAGTACTTTCGAGTATAGGTCTGCTCAGCCAGGGTGACTTGGAGCTGATAGCGATGACGAGGGCGACGACGATCATGAAAACATCAGTAAGGACAAGACCCGTATGATAACCATGAATACCATTCTAACCACAGCGTTTCTATTAGCAACCAGTCACGGCTACTTTACCACTGTCACGACCACAACCACCATCGCCAAGAACAGAAATGCCATAACCATTAACACCAAACTTCACCACCACCACCACCACCGCCGCCGCCGCCGCCACCACCGCCGCCGCCGCCGCCACCACCGCCGCCGCCGCTGCCAGCATCAGGACCACCACCAGCATCACCACCACCGCCGCCGCTGCCACAACCAGTACCAGCACCAGCAGCAGCAGCAGCAGCAGCACCACCACCACCACCACCACTACCATCAATACACTCGCAAACATCACCAAAACGACTATAACCAACACAACCTCAACCAGAACGGCAACCACCACCATCAGCGCAAAAACTACCATTATTATAGCTTCCAACACCAACACCAACACCACCACAACCACCACCACTGGCGTCATGAACCAACACAACACCGACTACTACCACCACCACCACCACCACCACCACCACTAGCAGAACCCCCTCCCCCATCTCCACCAGCATCACCTTCACTTCCCCTAAAAACATCGAAAACAACCAATAAAAGTTACCAGAGCCATTGAAGCAACCACCTTCACCGCCAACACCCACTACTAGCCTATCGACCACTATCATTGCCATGGCGACAACGACGACATCGACCACCACCACCACCAACACCACCAGCACCAGCACCACCACCAACAACAACAACAACAGCAACAACAACCTTTGCCTCTAACCTTTAAGTCTCAATGATGCCGTGGCAACGTTTACCTTTAACCTAGAATCATAAACCAACATATCAATCCAGAGATCTGTTTTCTATAATAGCGGCTGCCATTGTTAAGCTTTTAGTTCATTGGGTGTATGTTTAGAAACGGGATTTGGAATTATCATGTGACTAAACGAACGCATTCACGAAAAAGAATAAAATAAAATAATAATAAAAACAATTTTATGCGCCTTCATGCACGTACATGCTCATATACGCACACACAGAATCTTACATACATACATACATACATACATGCATACATAGATACATACATACATACATACATGCATACATACATACATACATGCATACATACATACATACATACATACATACATACATACATACATACATACATACATGCATGCATACATATAGACATACATATATACATACATATATACATATATACATAATGCATACATACATACACACATACATGCATACATACATATATACATACATACATACATACATACATACACACATACATACATACATGCTTACATACATACATACATACATGCATGCATACATATAGACATACATACATACATACATACATACATACATACATACATGATACATGATACATGCATATATACATACATACATACATACATACATACATACATACATACATACATACATACATACATACATACATACATACATTCTCAGGCGCATACGGTTAAATAGATTCACAGATCATCCAGTGAAGGAAATTTTATTCACGATTCATCGACGTGTCTGAAATAGCTGCTAAAGATGCCATTAAAAGCAAAAGTGTAACTTATTGGAACATACTAGAATATGTTGATATGCAAAACATTTGGGCAAAAACTCATTCTGTACATTCATCTTCAGAGTCCACTATTCCTGTGAGTGTAGTGGGAGTTGGAGAGGTCCTTAGATAAACATTCCAAGGAGTCTTATCTGAAGTGTCTGTCCAGCTAGATCCCCTAACAAAACTAACTGAAGCTACGAACATTATCCATCCATATATACTGCTCATGAGTGAACAAGCAGATCTCTTGCCAATAGGCTAATGTTTGTAAATTCTGTTTCGCGATTCGTTTCTCAGACATTCTAATCATATATCCGGAATCATAGGAACCATAACCTCTCTATGCTAAGTTGGTCGACTTGGAGCGACTCCCTATTTTCCGTAAAAAAAAAAAGCAAAGAAAAAACGCCATTTCAACCCTTCTCAAGTGAAGTTTCGGAGGAAATCCCGTTCGATTAAAATACAATTTACAAAAAAGTTAAGCGAAAAAATATTTGAGCAAAGTAAGTTGCCTGAGTCAGCAATTAATTGAAGTGAAAGAAGTTACTTACTCGAGTCGTAAGACTCATAGGTTCGCTTTGCCGGTTCCCAGAGGCGTATAAGTGACCGATACAATAACATGCCATCTGAATGGAACGCCAATCAATGGCAGAGGTGCTCATTTACAGCTGAGTGGCCTGGAGTAACGTCAAAGGAAGTGCTTTGTTCAACGACACAATGCCTGTTTTAAGAACAGAAATAACGATATTATGATTATGAGAGCAAAACTAGGCAACGTGGCTTTACATTCGCGTTCAAGCAATTATCAAAGTAATCTTTTTCCTATAGGCCTGAAAGTTTTCCTACAGGGCCTGAAAGTTTTGGGGAAGAGGACTAGATTACATCGCTCCCCCACTACTTGATGGTACTTGTTTTATCTTCGCAAGGATCAAAGGCAAAGCTGTCCTTAGTGGAATTGCAATTCAGAATGTAAAGCCGGACAAAATTCCGCTATGCATTTTGTCCGGCATGCTAACGATTTTGTCTGTTCGTCGACTTGTTCTTTGGTAATAAAAAAAATTGAATGAAATTTAGCAACAATCTCTTTCCTACAAACGCTATTCCGTATCTCAAATATTGAAAACTCTTTTTAGTTAGGGATGAAGGTAATTCCCATGACATTTACAGGGGATCCAAGACTAGTAGAAGGAAGGGACCTGCCTTAAATGCTTGCAATAAAATGCACTCTCCCCTACAGGCGACTAAGAACCAAGCAGCGGAGTCAAATCAGTCCTATGCAGAGGAAGACCATCACCTGCGGCGGTGACACGAATGCTTTGGGAGTGGACGAACTTATTCGCACACATAGATTCATGGATGTGACTGTATATATAAATGCAGGTATATGCTTTCTTCTTTCATAATTTCACCTAAAATATTTTCCATAACAAAGATTTCGTTTGTGTTTAAGAATCGAAACTACGACCGTGTAATTTACTCTGCATATTTAAAGGCTTACATAACAAATTTAGAACATATTTGAATAGTTTCATTACTCCACTTACAGATAAAATTATCCGATTAGAAGCCAGATGGACGCGTATACTGCCAGGCACCCTTGGGTTTTCCAAAATTACTACTTCAGGAAAAAATATCATAGCCAAGTGCAACAATAACTATAGGTATACAAGTTAATACAGACTAGAGAATCTATGTTTAAAAATACTTCATCATAACGGTTCTCTTTCTGACTGATTTAGAACTAATCGCTGACACCCGCAGGGTAGGTGCCCAGTCCGCCAGCACATCAGTTTGTTTTGGTCCCAAACAAGTGTATCGGGTTTGTTGTATGAATAAAATACTTAGCATATTTACATTATTTATAGTTTTAAATGTCTCCGTTCACATGAATTTGGCCCGTTGATCTTTTTATGTTTAAGAAAAGATGTTTGGCAAACAAATTTGGAGATTTCTCAATTCACCTATTGACTCGGTCCGAATTTGTAAATTTTATTTTAAATAAAACACAGCACATATATATATATATATACTCTTTTTTTCTCTTTTTTTTTTTACTTGTTTCAGTCATTTGACTGCGGCCATGATGGAGCACCACCTTTAGTCGAGCAAATCGACCCCGGGACTTATTCTTTGTAAGTCCAGTACTTATTCTATCGGTCTCTTTTGCCGAACCGCTAAGTGACGGGGACGTAAACACACCAGCATCGGTTGTCAATCAATGCTAGGGGGACAAACACACACAAACACACACACATACACATATATACATATATATACATATATACGACAACCTTCTTTCAGTTTCCGTCTACCAAATCCACTCACAAGACATTGGTCGGCCCGGGGCTATAGCAGAAGACACTTGCCCAAGAACCTGGAACCATCTGGTTGGTTAGCCAGCTACTTACCACACAGCCACTCCTGCGCCAATATATATATATATATAAATATTATTGGTGAATTGAAGAAATGGAGCTGAACGCAGATTGAACAGAAATCGTTTTATTTCATTCTACACGTGTTTCGAAAGGCACAATTTACCAAAATCCGATTGAATAATGGGACCATATTGTGTCTTTCTCTTCAGGAAGAAAATAGGAAATCCGTTGGAAAAAACAAAAACAGAACAGAGGCGGAGCAAAAACAAATCGAACTAGGCTCCTAAGAGCCCATGGCGAAACTGTTTATCAGTGTATGTTGAGAACCGGTGGCTGAAGAATTTAACGGGTCAAGCATCGGTCAATCATGTGGGTGAGGGTGTGTAGATGTTCTTTGTGACCGAGAATAAAGTTCTGACTATTTAAGGAATATTGGATGTTTTATAAGTATATACACACACACACGTCTCTAAGTAGATTTTTTCTCGCCCCTTATAAAACATCCAATATTCCTTAAATAGTCAGAACTTTATTCTCGGTCACAAAGAACATCTACACACCCTCACCCACATGATTGATCGATGCTTGACCCGTTAAATTCTTCAGCCACCGGTTCTCAACATACACTGATAAACAGTTTCGCCATGGGCTCTTAGGAGCCTAGTTCGATTGTTTTTGCTCCGCCTCTGTTCTGTTTTTGTTTTTTCCAACGGATTTCCTATTTTCTTCCTGAAGAGAAAGACACAATATGATCCCATTATTCAATCGGATTTTGGTAAATTGTGCCTTTCGAAACACGTGTAGAATGAAATAAAACGATTTCTGTTCAATCTGCGTTCAGCTCCATTTCTTCAATTCACCAATAATATTTTAATTTCAATTATCCGCACCAACGGACGGTTGCAACACCATATGGTTGTACCTCCAACCGTGCTGTTTACTGCTGTGATTTTTGCTACTAAGGTATCGGTTAAACTTTTGATTAATCTACTACAAGATTATTCATCTTTCTATTTCACATTATATATATATATATATATATATATATATATATATATAATATATATATATATATGTATGTATATTACGTATATAAGTTTATATGTATGCGTGTATACACACACACACACACACACACACACACACACACACACAAATGCATATATACATGTATGTATATATACATATAGTTAAAGGGCGTTTCTCGATGACAAAACCAGAGTATAATAAATGAAAGAAAGTCTCATTACAAACCTGGTGATGGAGATGTCTATATAATTAAGATTTTATTGTAAGTGACTTCAAAGTAATCCAAACGAACAAGTTTTAATTTACACACATAGACACACACACATGCACACATGTACAGACACACGTGCGCGCGAGAGCGCTTACTCATTAAATGTCTTTGATGAGAAAACCTTTAGGTGACAATGCCCGACTCACAATTTCCTGAGAAATGTGGCCCACTCATTTGGATAAAAATAACGGTATTATATTATCCATGATTAAAGTAGCGAGATGGGAAAATCGTTAGCACGTTGGCCAAAATGTTTAGCGGCATTCCGCTTTAAGTTGAAATTCTATCCAGATCGTGTTTGCCTTTCATCTTTACTAGGTCGATAGAATAAGTACCAGTTGAGCACTGGGGTTCGACGTAGTCAAATTAACCTTCTCCACAGCCTTGCTGGCTAACCAAATCCTATAACGACGCGTCTGGCCAGGCCGAGGCTACAGTAAAAGACAATTACCCTTTATGCAACGTAGTGGAACAGAACTCGGAACCATGAAGGCGACGACGTGGCAGAATCGTTAGCACGCCGGGCAAAATCCGTAGCCGTATTTCGTCTGCCGTTACGTTCTGAGTTCAAATTCCGCCGAGGTCGACTTTGCCTTTCATCCTTTCGGGGTCGATAAATAAAGTACCAGTTACGCACTGGAGTCGATATAGTCGACTTAATCCGTTTGTCTGTCCTTATTTGTCCCCTCTACGCTTAGCCTCTTGTGGGTAGTAAAGAAATAGGGATTTCGGCTGCCGCTTCGTTCTGAGTTCAAATTCCGCCGATGTTGACTTTGCCTTTCATCCTTTCGGGGTCGATTAAATAAGTACCAGTTACGCACTGGGGTCGATGTAATCGACTTAATCCCTTTGTCTGTCCTTGTTTGTCCTCTGTGTGTTTAACCCCTTGTGGGCAATAAAGAAATAAGAACTCGGAACCATGTGGTTCGGAAGTAAACTTTTTACCACAGAGCTCCGCCTGCAGTGTGTGTGTGTGTGTGTATGTGCGTATTATCTTATGTTAAGCCTCTATTTTATATTTGGCCTTCTTGGGATGAATCATAACAAAACAAACCATTTGGCTGTGTGGTTAAGAAGATCGCTTTGCGATCATATGATTACGTGTTTAGTCGGGTTCAGTTTCCACTACGTGGCAGCTTGGGCTGAGTCTTCCCTATAGCCTCTTGCCGGTCAAAACTTAAATTTCGTTGACGGAAATTGTGTAGAAGCCCGTTGTATACATATAGAGAAATATATATTTATACACGCACACACACAGAGTTTTAAGAGACAGAATCACCCTCAAGCAACTCAATCACCATTGAACGATATTTTCCATGATAGGTACATACAGGACTAAATATTAAAATTATCGAAATTAATACCTTCAATCCTTATTCCAAATAGTCTATGTAACGCAAAGTATATGATTTGGAATAAGAATTGTAGGTATTAATTTTGATAATTTTAATATTTAGTCTGATATGTACCTATCGTGGATAATATAATTCAATGATATATACCAACACTAGCGCCCCTGGGAATGCACAAAAGCCCTTTTCAGAGTTATTGTCTTTCAATAGTCATTATCTCATATCAGTGGAGGCGCAATGGCCCAGTGGTTAGGGCAGCGGACTCGCTGTCATAGGATCGCGGTTTCGATTTCCAGACCGGGCGTTGTGAGTGTTTATTGAGCCAAAACACCTAAAGCTCCACGAGGCTCTGGCAGGGGATGGTGGTGATCCCTGCTGTACTCTTTCACCACAACTCTCTCTCACTCTTACTTCCTGTTTCTGTTGTACCTGTATTTCAAAGGGCCGGCCTTGTCACTCTCTGTGTCACGCTGAATATCCCCGAGAACTACGTTAAGGGTACACGTGTCTGTGGAGTGCTCAGCCACTTACACGTTAATTTCACGAGCAGGCTGTTCCGTTGATTCGGATCAACCGGAATCCTCGTCGTCGTAACCAACGGAGTGCTTCCATTATCTCATATCTGATTAGCCTGTTATTACCTAGCATGCTTCACGATTTTAGTATACATATCTTACTAGTATTTCCTTCCATGTTCAATATACTCCGAGAACGCATTAAAGCCCTTTTCGGGGCTACTTTATTTGAATGCTTACTATCGGGTAACTAATTTCATGTTATTGCATAACTGACTTCACAATTTGAGTAGTCATAACTTATTAGGAATTCTTAAAAACAAGATCCTGTGTTAGACAGTTCGGTATTCTCTGTAAATGCACAAAAACTGTTTTAAAGGTTACATACTGTATTGATGTTAGTGGATTAGCGAAACAACTATGAGAACGGAACCGAGGGATAAGCCCCGCTTCCCCTAGAATTACCGGGTATGTCAGCTAGCATATATATATATATATATATATTATATATATATATATATATATATATATATATATATATACAATAAGAGGCTTCCAAATAGGAAAGCGTTGTGCTAGAAAGAGCAGTAGAAATCTCAAGACCACAAAAAGGATAAATTCACGAAAGGAATGAAAATTAAAAGCGTTTAACATCTCAACTATTTCCCAGACCGCGGTTTCTAATTATTTCCAGCAAAAAAATATTTACTGAAGGCCAGTTTTCTTCAGTGGGATAGCCTTTAAATTTCAGACGTACAGACTGCTAGATCCACATGTAGAACTAACGGTTTGTAAATCCTAACTTTTCAAACCACTGCGCAGACGCAGATTGTACCCGGCGACAGAGAGTAAATTGAAAGTAAATTCAGTAAATATTTTTTTGCTGGAAATAGTTAGAAACCGCGGTCTGGGAAATAGTTGAGATGATAAACGTCTTTAATTTTCATTCCTTTCGTGAATTTATCCTTTTTTGTGGTCTTGAGATTTCTACTGCTCTTTCTAGCACAACGCTTTCCTATTTGGAAGCCTCTTATTGTATTTCTATATGAATAATATATAGTCTAATGACTAATTCGTGTTTTGTGCTAGGCCACTGGTAATAATAATTTATTATTACCCTATTTTATTATGTTTTATTATGTTTTATTATGTTTATATATATATATAATATTAAATTAGAGATAAAACCACTATTAGACAAATCAAACAATGAAAATCATTATTTTAAATATATATCAAAAGTATTAAAAGTTTAATAAAAGATAAAGAGTAAAACACTATATATATATATATAACTTCTTCGCCTTCAATGACAACTTCTACCACCAAAAAAATCGGGGACTGCGATGGGTACACGAATGGCCCCCCCTTTGCCAACCTAGTCATAGGATCTAGAGATCAGTCTGTATCGTAAGGTTCTAGAAAGATATGGCAGCCCTTTCTCCATCTACATAGAAAACAAATGGAAGAGATATCTAGATGACTGTTTCATCCTTTGGCAAAAAATATAGAAAAACTCATAGAATTCCAGAAAATTTTAAACGGACTGGACGTAAACATCCAATTCACGATGGAATATAGCCAACAACAACTCCCTTCCTCGATATCCTCATTAAGAAAGCTAATAATATAATAGAAACAGACATATACTATAAGCCTACAGACTCTAAGCAATATCTTCCATTCAATTCATGCCACCCCAGACACACCAGGATGAATATCCCCTTCAATCTAGCAAAAAGGATATGCACTATAGTCTCTAACGCAAACACCAGAGACACACACGACTACAAGAACTAAAAGATACCCTAATCACCAGGAACTATCCACCTTCACTTATTGACAAGTGCATTCAACGTGTCCTTTAACCTAACATCAAGGAACTGAGACATCCCAAATCAAAGAAAAACTTACAACCAAAAGCCTTACCATACATCTCCACACACAACCCTCTCAATAACGAAGCCTTCGACACCATCCTCCAACACATACCCCTCCTAAAAAAAGACCACAGAATGAACACAATCCTCCAAACACACACGATCATAAAAAGCAAAAGACAGCCTAGATCCATGAAAAGTCTCCTTACACAAGCCCGAATTCACTCTTCAACACAGAAGCCGACAGTAAAAAAATGTGGAAGACCCAATTGGGATTGCGACTATCTAATCGAGGGTTTCTGAGTTCTCCTTCAAACAGGGACAACGGTTTACAGTGAAAAGCAACTTCACATGTGCTTCGGAGAACCTAATATACTCACTAACCTGCTCCGGGTGTCAAGAGCAGTACATAGGCCAAACAAAAAATGGTTTGCGTAAACGAATGGCCCTGCACAGATCCCAGATAAAAATTCCCCAAAACAGAAAAAATAGCTTTTAGCCAACACCATAGATACTTGCGCCAACAAAAAAAAACACAAACTTCAGAATTTTCCCCCTCTACCAATTTAGGGACGATACACCTCGAGACAAAGATAAGTAAAGAAAATCTCTTTATTACAAAATACAAGCCACTTCTTAACGGGTCTCGACAAAACAATTAATATACCTCAACTTTAGAATAAAAGAAAAAAAATATATACACACACAAATACTACACTCCATAGAATCCATTACTAATCAGCCCCTTCATAGCTATATTTACACCCATTCATATTCTCCCTTCTCTGTTTTTCTTCTTCTTCTTCTTTTCATCATCATCGTTATCATCATCATCGGCGTCATCATCATCGCCACCATCATCACCACCATCTTCTCCTTCTCCTCCTTCTTCTTCTTCATCATCATCGTTATCATCATCATCGTCGTCATAATCATCACCACCATCACCATCATCTTCTCCTTCTCCTTCTCCTTCTTCTTCTCTTCTTCTTCTTCTTCTTCTCCACCCCTACCCCTTAAGTTTGTCACTAATGTTTTTTAGAACACCTACGCTAATTCTATAAACAAGCCTGTCAATATAAATATTCTCCTGAATTGAACTGAGACTGGCAGCCGCCACTGACCATTCAAAATACGACCATCAGGGCACTCCCAGATTCTCCCACCCCCCTTTCCTCACCAGCCTTCCCTCTACTACCCTACCAAGAACTCACAACTACCTC
>NC_043007.1:15353510-15363510 GCF_006345805.1 Octopus sinensis
GAGGTTTTAACTCAGAGGGTTAATCCGAGTTATGGGTGTTGGGTTTGTATCAGTTAGGTGTGATTTAGATTCTAGTATGTGAATGTGTGTTTAGCTGTATGCAGGCACCTGGGTAATAGTTCCGTAAATCTGTTCATAATGCGCTCATTTCTTAATAATATTGAGGGTGACTCTTCGGGACACAACTGATATTTCCGGGATAATGTGTTATAGGGATTCACCTGTCTAATTATAGACCAGGTGAGGTCGTATTTTGTCTTCTCTTCTTTGAGCATCCAAATATAATGAGACAGTAATGTTACATGCGCCTAAGAATTTTCGAAGTCATTTAATGCTCTAATATCTATACAGCCTTGGGTTTTTTTTTATCTCATTACGCAAAAAAATCATACATACACACGCTGATATAAAACCAACGTTGAACCCTTTATTCGTAATATTACCGAATCTGGAACGGTCTGTCTATAGTACTTATTCAGCATTACCTGACACTTTTGGGTCTCATTGACACCATTATCTCATATAATATATATATATATATATACGTTTAAATATTTGTTGTGCGAGATTTTTTATGTGAAGTCGTGTGTTGAAACAGATATTGTTATATTTCGGAATGGTCATTTTGCCAGTTAGCAATAAAAACACACGCACTATATATTTGGTGTTACTTTGCTTCAGTGTTATTATTTTTTACATTAATCTTAATCATATTTCGGCCAGAGTTCTTTCGTCACACTCCTGTGACCGCATCAGTGTTCCTTTGTTTTCTTCTCATTTATTTGTGTCTCTCCTTACTAACCATCAGCCATTTTCTCCACTGAAGCAAAGTAACACCAAATATATAGTGCGTGTGTTTTATGGCTAAACTGGCAAAATGACCATTCCGAAATATAACTATATATATATATATATATATATATATATATATATTATATATATATATATACATACATATATATACATATAAGTATGTATGTATGTATGTCTTTATATATATATATATATATATGTCTTTATATATATATATATGTATATATACATACATATATGTGTATATATGTATATACATACATATATACACATATATGTATGTATGCATGTCTTTATATATATATATATATATATATATATATATATATATATATATTATATATAATATATATTTGCTGTATGTATTTTTATATATACATTCTTATATATTAAATGGCATTCCATACAAAACAATGTGCAATATGAGGGAAATTAGGCTCCTATTTTTAGCCGACTCAGTAACTGCTTAGAGGCGCTTTCATTGGCTTGGTTATTAGTCATTTTGTTATGTAAAATGCGACTAAGAAAAGAAGCTAAGCTATGGTTTCTAAACAAACATGCGATTACATAGAGAGAAGCTTTGTCGTTGTCCTTTCAGTTTTGTGTGTCTGATATATTAAATAATAGAAATTGCCAACAATATACATAGATTGCGGAAACTGCCTTTCATTACATGTAACCACACGTACAAACAGTACATTCCACTGCACCCACAACAAAAATTCACATTCCTCGTTTCAAAATGAACAATACGTTCATTTTTATCACATATATTGTGAACAATAGCGTCGTTCATGATGGGTTGGCAACTCGACACTCAAGGTGTTTGTTCATTGTATTTCTAATGACGAGAGTGACAAAGAAGTATTCGAGCAGGTCGGAGTGAGAATATATACCGCAATTTCTTTCTATCCAGCTCACCGGTATGCTTCTCCTACTCAAGGTAGCGAGCTGGCAGAAACATTAGCACGCCGGGCGAAATGCTTAGCGGTATTTCGTCTGCCGTTACGTTCTGAGTTCAAATTCCGCCGAGGTCGACTTTGCCTTTCGTCCTTTCAGGGTCGATAAATTAAGTACCAGTTACGCACTGGGGTCGATGTAATCGACTTAATCCGTGTGTATGTTTTTGTTTGTCCTCTCTGTGTTTAGCCCCCTGTGGGTAGTAAAGAAATAGATATTTCGTCTGCCGTTACGTTCTGAGTTCAAATTCCGCCGAGGTCGACTTTGCCTTTCGTCCTTTCGGGGTCGATAAATTAAGTACCAGTTACGCACTGGGGTCGATGTAATCGACTTAATTCCTTTGTCTGTCCTTGTTTGTCCACTCTATGTTTAGCCCCTTGTAGGTAGTAAAGAAATCGGTATGCTTCTCCTTCTCATGGCATACATTTCGCTGTGGTTTCAGGTTCATTCTCACTGCAAAGCACCTTCAGCTACATTATATATCCGAGCCGTCCGAAAAATGCTTTGTGAGTGGATTTGCAAGAAGGAAACCGGAGTGTGGAAACCGGAGCAACATCCATGTCTCTCGCTCTCTAAACCCTTCAGCATGCCCGTAGTCTAATGACACACAAGTAAAAGAATAAGATAAACACACACACACACACACCATCACACAGACACTCACACACATATATATGAATGTATGTAAATAGGTGTGTGTAGGAGCGGGGTTGAATGATTTAAAAGCAAGCTTAGCAACCCCAAGGTCCAGGATTCAATGTCGATGTTAAGGAAATTCTTAGGCAATTGTTATTTTTAATAGGATTATCCCAGAACGATCCATATCTTCTAAACTAAACTGTAGGCATTCAAAAAGTAAAAAGAAATCTGTCGGATGGTTCGTACGGGGAATGAAAAGGTACCGCTCTTTTAACACATCGTTCCAAACTGATTCTGCTCTCGTATTGCTTTAATTAACTTGCACGATAATTGAATAGGCGAGTTGATCAAAAGATTGAATCCTCATCGACGAATGACGAAGCTCGCTTGCTCGATCTATCAATCTATTCATCCGCCCGCCCGCCCGCCCGTCCGTCCGTTTGTCTGTCTGTCTATCTGTCTGTCTGTCTGTCTGTCTGTCTGTCTATCTATCTATCTATCTATCTATCTATCTATCTATCTATCTATCTATCTATCTTTCTATCTATCTATCTATCTATTTATCTGTGTAGCACCTTGGACAAGTGTCTTCTTGTGTAGCCCCCAGTTTGGCCAAAACTTTGTGAATGGCTCCGGTAATGGTAAACTGAAAGAAGCCCGTTTTGTGTATATAGATATATATATATATATATATATATATTCTTTTATTCGTTTACTCGTTCCAGTCATTTGACTCCGTCCAAGATGGAGCATCGCCTTTAGTCAAACAAATCGACTAATACATATTCTAACAGTCTCTTTAGCCGAATGACTAATTTACAGGGACGTAAACACTCCAACATCGGTTGTCAGGCGATGGTGTGGGACAACGTTTCAAATTTTAGCATAAGGCCAGGCATTACGAGGGAGAGAATAAGTCGATTACGTCGAAACCAGGGTTCAGCTGATACTTAATTTTATCGACCCCGAAAGGATGAAAGGAAAAATCGACCTGTGCAGAATTTGAACTCAGAAAGTTAAGATGGACGAAATACTGCAAAACATTTTTTTGCTGAACCTGGTAACGATTCTTCCGATTCACGGATTTGGTTTCAAATGTGGGCCCAAGACCAACAACTGTAGGGGAAGGGGTAAGTTGATTTCATCGAGACCCATTACCCAACTGATACTTATTATTTTCGACCCCCGAAAGGATAAGAAGTAACGTCGATTTCGGCGGAATTTGAACTCAGAACTTAAAAGCAGACGAAATCCGCTAAGTATTTTGCTCGGCGTACTTACGACAGCTCGCCGCCATATAATAACGTTATGACAACGAATTCTTCTTTCTCTGTCCCCAATCACCCCTTGTCAACCGGTGTTGGTGCGTTTATGTCACCGTAACATAGCAGTTCGGCAAAAAGAACCGATAAGATATGTATCAGGCTTTAAAAAATATAAGTGCTGGGGTCAATTCGTTCGATTAAACTTCTTGGCTGTGCCCCATTATGTCTGCAGTCTAATGGCTGAAACAGGCAAAAGATAAAAAAAAGGAAGATAAATTGGAACACAAACCATATAAAGAGCACATAAAACGTATATCTTATTCCATATACAACCATATTTAGAACTGTTTACCATATATTGTACAAGATACGAAATGAAAGCATATATTTGCATTGAAGTATTTTGCTTTTGGCTCAAAATGTTTGTTTAAAGAAGGAAAAAGAAGAAAAAATGACGAATCTGATTGTCAGTGAGTGAGTGTTAAGTTTCCGTGAATATTTAATGTGTTTTAAGAAACTCGGTGATTTTATAAATGTCTTTTATTTCTACTGGAGTAATTTTCCTGAAAATTTCATGATTCCCTTGTTTGTCTGATTGTTTATTATAATCATTATTGTCATTTTTTTTTTTTTTTTTTTTTCGCTTTCAATATTCTTGCGCAAAATATAATTTCGCCTTTGTTTTATTTCATATCTCCCAGGCTTGTTATAAACACTGAAGTAGTATTTTGACTTCCCTCTTACTGTGTATTCTTGTTAGTCGACTGTTTCTCATCAACTGCTTCATAAATATCATCAGCTTCAATAGAAGTGGGATGTTACACCATTCTGATATTATGGCGAATTAATCACAGAAATTTCAAATCAATATGAAAAATTAAAGAGAAGGCAACATTTGCCCTGAAGACGCGATTGTAAAATTATAATTCGATTCAAAAGATATTTTCACTTCAACTTCTGCAAATATGGCTGGAATTTGTAGAATGTTTGTTTCATATTTTCTGATTGTGTTTAGATTTAGTTTTGCTTTAAATGTTATGCTAATTTTAAGCTTATTGTTGGTTATATTTTTGCTAATAAACGTGCAAGCAGAATAGTCAACACAACGCGGAACATACTCCATATTATCGATCGATAAATGTTTAACTATCGTTCACAGTATGACAAATAGTAATATTTTGTTTTAATTATCGTTTCCCAATCAAATATATACATCAGAAGGAGCCGGTCCTATTAACGTATGTTAAAACTCTCAAACTCTACTTATTTCATAGGATTTGAAACAGTCATTGTACGTTCGAGAAAGATTTGCATCAATGTATATTATGCTCCATTTCTCAAAGCGGCAAAATGTACAAAATATTATAGATAAACGCACAAAATATGGCTAAACGACTAGTAAAACTTTAACTGTATATCGAATTTGCGGTTTTGATGTTTCCGATGCACTGGAATAATTATTGCTGGTTTATAACACCGGGAAGGAACATACAGTTCTGACAATAGAAGCAATATACTTTCGAACAAATTGAACATCAGTCATTAGAGAGCTCTCTTAAACACAAAAGATATTAATTATTGGTTAATATAAATATTGATTAATTGATATGATCTATTACGTGTTAAGTAATTTTCTTAGTACAATATTTGTCATGGCTAATTCATCAAATGATTTGTTCTGGTAATTTTATGACTTATAAAGAATCAGGCTCAAAGACCACGTATAGTTCCGACTGAACTGAGAAAGAACGAGATGTAACTACGTCCATATCATGATTCTTCGTTTGTTTACTATTTTATATTAAATGTATTCTTGAACAATAGCATCGTTTGACCCTTAAATTCAAAGAAGGTTCCAACTGCAAAATCTATGGTTTATTGAAAATGGTATTTTCTCTTTCAGCGTTGTTAAACTGGTAAATATTTGATAAAAATTACAATAAAAATTATTTCGTATCAGATTCACTACTTCATTAAATCTTCATTCTTAAATTTAAGATTTTATGTAGTCCCTACATTTCATGGTTTCTCATAAACTCTCATCTATAACTTCAAATAAATCTCATAATTTGACAACTTTATCCTGAATCGAGCCCGCCAGAAAGAGTGATTATCTTGGTGCATAAAGATAGAAAGAGATAAGACCTTGTACATATCCTGGCTTGCCTTTATATACATTATTGGACGTTAGTCAAATATTGATTATATCATGCGTTATATTTCATGTAGCACAAAATCCCATATTTCCTGAAAAGAAAATAGTTACGCCAATGGCGTGCATATTCATGCATAATATATTGCAGCAGATAAGAAAGGAAATGTGTTAATCGCTGGTGCCTGAAGCTGATGAGACACAACAAAGTCGAATCAACTGTAATGTATTAAGAATGAGCATGCAGGTCATCGCTTCTATTCTCACTATTTATTGTATGTATTACAATCTTTAATAAATGAGTAATGGACTATTACGATACTCGTATACATCATCCGAAAAATGATTTTGATTGACAGAAAAATGAAATTCATTTTGACCAGGATTCAAAATCGTATTACATTTTTTCATACCCAGGTTGTTAAACTCTTGTTCCATAAACATCGCTTCAATAAGAATTTTGAAAGGGAGGAGAGCAAATTGCTATGAATATATATATATATATATATATATATATATATATATATATAGCCAGAAACTCAGGTCCATGCGTATCACGTCAGGCCGACGATGGGAAGGATGGCTTCCCTTTGCAAATACCGATAGGGCACAGAAAGTGTGTCAATAGCCAGCTGGAGAAGATGTTCTCCTGGGGCTACAAGCTACAGTAACATCCACCCTTAGTGGTTAGCCATATTTAGATGGCAAATATACTTCACATAGTGGTGCAGTTACTGTTTATACCTCGTTCAGAGATTTATTATTGCTTATATATAATGAGAGAGAGAGAGAGAGATGAATAGATAGATACAAAGATATATATATATATATATATTATATATTATATATATATTACTAGTACAGAATATATCATAAGGAAGATGTTCTTTACTTTACTATGTTCATGAATCTGGTAATATCTGGGGATCAGCATAATTCAGAGAAATACATATTGTGTCTTTGATATTTCATGTGTTTTGCAGAAATGTTATGCGTAGACGCTCGCTAAGAAAGGAATCGGTTGTTTATTATTTTTACACCTGGAACAGAATCCTAAATAATTTGTGTTTGCTAGAGAGGTGAAGGCTAGGATGGTTACTATTGTTTTTTCCTTGATCAATCCTGTTCGAGTATACCCATGATTAAATCGTTCTAACAGTGACCACACTATCTTATATCAAACATACTGTAGAGGAATTTAAAGGATTGGTTGCTATTTCTAGCAATACGAAAAACCACATCAGAAGCTCGTTTATCGCCGTCTCATTAAATCTGCTAGATTATAACGTTGACTCGTATATTTATTAGGGCGAAATAAATGTATTGACTGCATTGAACTAGACTACAAAGTCAGGTTTTGCTTCTGAGAATATAGTCGATTAGTTCGATATAATAAAACCACTACAAGTATTTAATTTAGCGATCAATCTCATAACGCATGAAAAGTAAACCCGGTTGCGGAATGATTTAAACTCAGACAACAAAAGCCAAGGAACCTAATGCGGTAAGACGTTTAATCCAATGCTTTATATTGTCTGCCATCTCTACGCTCTACTGCAACTGATATATTTTTCATAGTTTATGTTTTCGCGTAGTTTAAGATAAGAAAAGTTATAGATAAGAGACAGTGTCGAATAAAACCCGTCTCTTGAATTACAACTTAAGAAACAAACAAACTACTATTTCAAAAATCTTGAAAGAAAATATTTAAGCTAGTAAAGTTTAACAAAAGTAAATAACATAAAATATTTTTGAAATAAAAAAGTGGAAGTATCAAAGAAGTATTGGGTTGAGAAATAATTGGACATATTTGCACATATATCTCTATTCCCCGGGAGATGTAAAAGCATTTTGCAAACGATATCAAAGTTAAACAAGAGAAAGAACTAAAACAAAAAAATTATATGTGAGTGAAAAAGGGAGGCTTCTATGAAAATATATATTATATATACATTGATTTGTTTCATAATCTAGCCGTTTAAAGTACAGAAACTGCACAGCTTGGCCACTGATCGATAGATATGAGAAATAATTCAAATTTATCGTATTCATCAGATATTTTACAAAGCTTTTTAGATTTTTAGATTTTTTTTAGATTTCCTTAGTAAAGAAACAGTCGTTTGCTTCCGGTGCCAAAATATTTCTACTACGATTTGGCTTTTAATCAACTTTTCCATGAAACGCACACTCAGACATACTGACATATGCACACATACACGTACATGCGTATACATGCCATTATTATATATGCATATGTATATGTATATGTATATGTATGTATGTATGTGTGTATGTATATATATATATATATATATAATTACATATATGCACACATACATACATATATACATACATATATATATATATATATATATATATGCACATAAATGTTTAGATATAGATGTGCGTATATATGTATATGTATATTTATAAGTGACCATATGTATGTATATATACACACCCATACATACAGATGCACACACACACATATGTACACATATACACTCACATATATAAATCGTTACATCGGAAAGTGACGTTTATATTATTAAATATGCTTGTATATGCAGGGAGAAATTAGTATGAGTGTATATATATACAGATATATGTGTGTAAGCTTCGTTTGAACGATATCAGCCTCATGAACACTATTGACCATCATGTTAGTTTAATTAGATAAGTAAAACTCGACAATGCAAGAAAAATATATTGATTTCAAGCGGAAGTACAGCAGTATGATTTTATATAGGAGGACAATGGCTGATTGAATTAGCATATTCTCTGAATACGAAGTCGAGGCTACCGAAGCTGGCTCTGGTAGAATTTGAAATCAGAATGCGACGCATACAGGCATACTCTTTTTACTCTCTTACTTGTTTCAGTCATTTGACTGTGGCCATGCTGGAGCACTGCCTTTAGTCGAGCAAATTGACCCCAGGACTTATTCTTTGTAAGCCTAGTACTTATTCTATTGGTCTCTTTTGCCGAACCGCTAAGTTACGCGGACGTAAGCACACCAGCATCGGTTGTCAAGCGATGGTGGGGGGACAAACACAGACACACAAACACATACACATACACACACACACACACAAACACATACACACACATATATATATACATATATACGGCGAGCTTCTTTCAGTTTCCGTCTACCAAATCCACTCACAAGGCTTTGGTCGGCCCAAGGCTATAATAGAAGACACTTGCCCAAGGTGCCACGCAGTGAGACTAAACCCGGAACCATGTGGTTCGTAAGCATGCTACTTACCACACAGCCACACCTACGTCTACATACATATTTAGTAACTTTTGCTTTATTTTTTCTGCTATACGTAGAGAGCTCCAAATTTTGAGATAGACTATTATATTGTTTCCACGTTCAACTGCTAGTTATTATATTCACCCCGGAAGGATGAAAAGCAAAACCGACCTCAATGGAATTTGAGCTCACAACGTAAAGAGCCAGAAGAGATACAGGCAAGATAGTTATCCGGTAAGCTAACGATTCTACCAGCTCGCAAGTATTATAGTTTGGTTTATAAAACATTACTTCCCAAATTCCAAGTTTTAGATTTATATAAATGCCGTCAGCTTAGACACTTTGTCCAGTTCTGGGTCAAAATTCCGTTCAGGTCGACTTTTCCCTTCATTCTTTCAAGGTCGAAAAAATAAGTACCAGTTGAGTACTGGAGTCGATGTAATAGACTAGACGTCTCCTCTAAAATTTCAGCCTTTATCCTACAGTAGAAAGAACACACACACACATGTATATAGATACACACACACACATACATGCACACACACACACACACACACACACACACACACACACACACACACACACACACACACACACACACACACACACACACACACACATATATATACAGTTAATTTAAGGAAGTCATATCTTCATTAGGGATCATATAATCCAAGGTATTCCACTGGTTTAATCCCTACCATATAATGCGAAAGTCATTAATATATGTTAGGGATTATTGAAATTATCAGTATTGGGGAAAAACAAGAAGAAAATGGAAAAGAACTGGATGTAGGAATAATTTATTTATACGTAACAGTACAACTAAAATGATTACAGGTTGAAAGTTCAAAAAATAAAATAAAATGAAATAAGGAACCTACATATATGTTTCAGCCCTATCACCTA
>NC_043007.1:15373510-15377559 GCF_006345805.1 Octopus sinensis
CCTTTTAGGCACAACTTCACAAGCCAGCCCCATTCTCAACGTCCCTGTCGAAAGACCCTTGTCCTACGTCCTGGTTTTGTTTTGTTGTTTATTTTTTATTTTTACCGTTATTGTTTTTACGTTTTTTGTATTCTTATTGGTGTCACGATCTGTATTTTTGTTTTGTGTACTTCGATCTGTTTTCCGTCTTTCGTGTAGACATTCGAAGCTTCTTCCAGGGGATCTAATGCGCTTGGCTTAGATTTCCCTTGGCGGGCTGGCCATATCGAGCAATCTCAAGATTAATCGCCGAAATTGCTAAGATGATCTGGTTCTTGACTGATGACTGAGGGCTTCGAATGTCCCGTCCTGTGGTTCTTGTGTCGTCTCTGTGGTTTTTCATGTTCTTGTCCATGTCTGTAATTAATGTACTGTTTCCTATAATCGGCGGCTACGTATCCACAATTGTCCTTATACGATAAGTATATTTTTTTCTCAAGCTTTGATACGACTCTTAATCTGTCTCTTTTTCTCTCTCTCTCTCTCCTCCCTTATTCCACTCCCTTTCTTTCCCTCTCCATCCGTCCCCCCCCCCTTTCTACGTTTCTCTATCTCTCTCACCTCCAGCCCCCTCGTCTGTCTCTTCTTTCTCCTCCCCTCGTCCACTTCTCTCCCTTTTCATCTGTCCCTTTCTCCTGTCTTTTGTTCTCACGTGACAGCTAGCCGCTGTTGAGCGCTCTTTTCGTTTTCAGCAGCCTCAGAAGCAACACGGATTTGTTCGTCTCCCCGTGGCCTTAGGCACAACTTCACAAGCCAGCCCCATTCTCAAATCGTCCTGTCGAAAGACCCTTGTCCTACGTCCTGGTTTGTTTTGTTGTTTATTTTTTATTTTTACCGTTATTGTTTTTACGTTTTGTATTCTTATTGGTGTCACGTATTCTGTATTTTGTTTGTGTACTTCGATCTGTTTTCCGTCCTTTCGTTGTAGACATTCGAAGCTTTCTTCCAGGGGATCTAATGCGCTTGGCTTAGATTTCCCTTGGCGGGCTGGCCATATCGGAGCAATCTCAGATTAATCAGCCGAAATTGCTAAGATGATCTGGTTCTTGACTGATGACGAGGGCTTCGAATGTCCCTCCTGTGGTTCTTGTGTCGTCTCTCTGTGTGTTCATGTTCTTGTCCATCCTGTAATTAATGTTACGGTTACTTATATTATATATATATATATATATATATATATATATATATACTATACTTACATACATACATACATACATACATACATATACAATACATACATACATACATACATACATACATACATACATACATACATACATACATATATATATATAATATATAATATATATATTTATATATTACTTATATGCTTATACAAATATCATCCCAATATTGTGTAACACCCTGTCCCGTTGCTCAGATCGACTTCGTCTTTCATAATATTGGGGGAGCGATAAAATAAATACTAGTCAAGTACTGGGGTCAATACAATCGACTTCATCAACCACTCTGTTATCGTCGTCGTCGTCGTCATCATCATCATCATCATCATCATCATCACCATCACCATCATTATCATCATCATCATCATCAAGTCGCCGATAAACTTTCCTTGCTACTTTCATACCGATCTTTTTCGGGGTCAATAAAATAAGGTGCCAGTAAAGTGCTAGAGACAGTTTAATCGTCTACGTCCGCTCAAAATTTCAAGACTTGTACGTATGTTATATACAAATAGTATTATCATTATTTTACCTATTTCTTTACTACCCACAAGGGGCTAAACACAGAGAGGACAAACAAGGCTAGACAAACAGATTAAATCGATTACATCGACCCCAGTGCGTAACTGGTACTTAATTTATCGATCCCGAAACGATGAAAGGCAAAGTTGACCTCGGCGGAATTTGAACTCAGAACGTAAAGACAGACGAAATACCTATTTCCTTACTACCCACAAGGGGGCTAAACACAGAGAGGACAAACAAGGCTAGACAAACTGATAATTCGATTATATCGACCCCAGTGCTTACCTGGTACTTATTTATCGACCCGAAAGGATGAAAACAAAGTCGACCTCGGCGAATTTGAACTCAGAACGTAACGGCAGACGAATACGGCTACGCATTTCGCCCGGCGTGCTAACGTTTCTGCCAGCTCGCCGCCTATTTTACCTTTGCTAATATATTTCTGCTGACTTTTCACTACACAAAACTAATGCAGCTCCGTTTGCTTTCGCTTTTGCCAATATCACTGAATGTACTTTCACCACCAACATAATGCGCAGAACCTGCTTGCTGTCATTGTCTGTATGTTATATTTATAAGCAAAACCATTTTTCTTTTTCCTGTTTCTTTTTTTTTTTAACCACTTTTTTACCCAAACCATTTGTCTGCATCTCTTTCTCTCCTGTCTTTATGAACCAGCGTTTTCCAAAATTTGGTCAGTTCGTTATTCTCCAAAGTCTTTTATGTTGGAGTTTTTTTCTACTTTCTTTTCTTTGCATATAACCATAAAACCGAGAATTTTCAATGTGTGTAACATCTGACTTAGTCATGAGTGTTTATTTATTCCATTTTGGCTAAGACTGGTCAACCAGAAACAATATTATTTATTGATCTCCACAGCTTCCAACATATATTCTGCTGTTACTCTTTCAAATCTGCCTTATTATATATTCTTCGTAGCTTCTACTGCTAAAAGAAATGAACAAAACCAAGTCTCAGCTTTGGAACTTGCACTTTTCAGCCATTGCTAAATATTGTTGTTCATTTTCTATCCCCCCTTTTTAGTTTGGTTTCTTTTGAAGAATATTAGCTATGTAAGAGCTTTTCTTGTCATCGTCTTAGCATGACAGCTGATAGACTAGTTTTAATTTAGTCTTTTTTTTTTTGTGTGGTTATTTCTTTAAATACATTCTGTTTATGCTTGTTTCTAAGTAAGAAGATTTCTCCCTGTTTATTTTTTCGGTGTTCGTGTTTCGTAAAAAGCATAGCTGTATGGTTAAGCGGCTCTCATTGTATCCATGGGGTTTTGGCTCCAGTACTGCTCTGCAGTTTCTAGCCCAAGGTGCTCTAGGTCAAAAGCTTATGCGTGAATTCGTTGTAGGAAATTGTGTAGAATTCCGTCGTATATAGATATATATATATATATATATTATATAATAATATATATATATATTACATATATCTGTAATATAATATGTGACAATTATTACTGATAAATTCGTATATTTACATAATATCGAAGTCTCATTCATTCTTTTGTTATCTTACATTAATATATATATATATATATATATATATATATATATATATATATATATACATACATATATATATCCCCTGTACCTTCCTCTTTCTAATCCTTCAATCCCGCTGCCCCCTATCCCTCTCTCCTCCTTCCACATCACCAGTATCCGGCCAGCCATGATCTGTCTTTCTTGGGGCCTGACTGCCAACCGCCAACACCTCTTATGTCCATCTCCTATGTTCTTGACTTTAGGCTTTCAGTTCATACACGCCAGCTCAATTTGATTCGTTCTCAGTCGAAAGACACCTGTTGTTATATCCTTGTTGTATGTATTTGTAATTGTGTAGCATGTTCTCCGTTTTTTTTTTGTCTTTGTTGCGATACACATTCACTACCTTTCTAACAAAAATGTCTAACGCTCTTCGCTTTGATTTTTTTGCGGGGGCAACCAGATCGAACTATCTCAAATGTAACTGTTCTAATCAGTAAGGACTTCTGGTAAGTTGACTGAGGAAAGAAGGCCATGAATGGCCTATCTTATTTTGCCTGTTCTTCTAATTGTTTTTCCTGTCCGCCTTCGTATCGCCTATCTGTCCGAATGTTTTATTGTCCTCTATTGCATTTTTATGTGTATGTATATATTATATATACGCACACAACCAACAACGACCGACCGGGAAAGAGAGAATGACAGAGAGAGTGAGAGAGAGATATCTATACGGACACGTTGATAAGTTTGTCTAAGTCTCTATATATCTAAAAAATTAGTGGGCGTTAATGCTGTGGTTGAAGCAAAA
>NC_043007.1:15377659-15395159 GCF_006345805.1 Octopus sinensis
GTCGAGTTGCGTCCCCTAGACAGTCTGTGGTTTGTATTTCTGATTCTCGACCCCATGTTGAATTTACGATCGTTTTTTTCAGAACTGGGGGAACTTTTCAAAATTTCGCCTGCGTTAGTTTTGAATTATGACATTGGGCTATGTGTGTGTGTGTCAAGTTTCATCAGAATCGGTTGAAAGCCGTGGTCAGGTGAGGGTACAACCTAACAGACACACAGAAACACACACAGACAAACTGCCGTTATATATAGAGATATATATATATATTATATATATACCATAGGTTGCCAATCCCCTCTGTCTATTTCCCTCTCAATATAATATATATATATATATATATATATGTGTGTGTTTTTGTGTGTGTACATATATATTATATATATATATATATATATATATATATATATATAAATATATGTATGTGTGTGTGTATATATGTATAATCGTATGTAATATATTGTATATATATATATATTATATATATATGTATATATATACATACATATATACATATATATCCATACTTATATTCATTTTCTTCTTATTCTTAGGACAACTATGCCTTCTATCTCTCGGACACGGATTTAATGGTAGCCACATTTGGAACGCCGTACGAATACGAAGTCACGGCTCATCCTTCTACCCAAATGCAAAACCTACGAAGACACATTTATTTGACTGTACTCTTCTGCAAATGGCTCTTTGCGCCTGAAATATATAAAAGTTACGTTCCATCACCGCGCTTGACAACCGATGCTGGTTTATTTACATCCTTGTAACTTAACAGAAAAAGAGGCCAATAGAATAAATACCAAATGGAAATAGTATTGGGGTCTATCTTTTCGATTAAAATCATTGAAGACGGTCTCCCAATATGGCTGCAGTCTAATGACTGATACAAATAAACGATCAAAGACAAACGAAAGATTAAACCAAAAGTGGAGTGGCCACTGCCATGCTGTGGAGTTGCCAAGATAAGCCCCATTTACACAGGCGTAGCAGTGGCTGTGTGGTAAGTGTCTTCTACTATATCCTGGGGCCGACCAAAGCCTTGTGAGTGGATTTGGCAGACAGAAACTCAAAGAGTCCGTTGTATATATATATATATATATATGTATGTGTGTGTGTATGTATTTGTGTCTTCGTGTTTGTCCCCCCAACATGCTTGACAACCGATGCTGGTGTGTTTACTCTTTTACTTGTTTCAGTCATCTGACTGTGGCCATGCTGGAGCACCGCCTTTTTAGCCGAGTAAATCGATCCCAGGACTTATTCTTTGCAAGCCTAGTACTTATTCTATCGGTTTTGCATTTCGGCATAAAAACGATAGAATAAGTACTAGGATTACAAAGAATAAGTCCTGGAGTGGATTTACTCGACTAAAAAGGCGGCGCTCCAGCATGGCCACAGTCAAATGACTGAAACAAGTAAAAGAGTATAACCAATATTTAAAAGCAAATTGGAAAGGAGAAATAAACCCAGCACTCACCAAAAATAAATGAATAAATAGATAAGTAAATAAATATATGCGCAACATTGGTTGAGAAACAGAAAATTTGAAGCTGGGTTGGAAGGATTTCCTATTACAATAGCAACAGAAACTACGAAAATATATATAATAAAGCAGGTATAATAAAGCAGACATGAAAGACTAACTATAGTATATGTGTAAGTTACTCTGAACAATCAATAATATTGATTCTGTTTGACCAATATTAGCCAAAACTGAATATATAAACAGTTACATTCTGAATATTATAATAGTGGTATTATTATAATATACAAAGAAAATATTAGATAAGTCACAGCATAAAAAAAGATTTGAGAGAATGACAAAGTGACCAAATTTTAATAACAATAACTAGTGCCCCGGTCACTAACAATGGTTTCACCCCCATCAAGTTGTGAATGCTCCAAGAAAACGGAAGGTGAAGAGGTGTAGCCGATTGTCGAGGACAAAGGAAACAAATCAAGAACAAGTAAATATAAGCAGAAAATAAGAAATGCAAAAAGAAGCTTGTCTTGTTTTTTCTGGGATTGTATGAAATTTACACGCATTCTGTTAACGAACAAAGGACTAAATGGCGATTTGTACGAACTGAAGGAATATGGTAGAAAACTACGTGTAGACTGAGAAGGGGGTTGGCCTCTGTGCGGAATATTTAAGCGAAGTGTTTATAAGAACCAATTTAAGAATGTAAAATGTTACAGATTAACAACCAGGAGGACGATGTGGGTTTTCTCACTCACTCCGACACTTGAGCCGCTCACGGGCAGCTTCGAGGCTGAAGATATATATATAATATATATATATATTATATATATATATATATATATATTATCTTATATATATAATATGTGACAATATTCGGTAGCCATGATAAACTCCGAGATTCGGATGTCGGAGCAGAAACCCACAGTGCATCTCTTCAGTTATCCGGCCACCGAAAACATGCCATCAAAAAATGCCCGATATCCGAAACTCGGAGTTTTATCATGGCTACCGAATAACTGTCACATTATATTTACAGATAAATTCCTCTATTTACATAATATCGAGGTCTCTTTCATTGTTTTTTTTTGTTGTCTTACCATTTCTATCAATATATATATATATAATATATATATATGATGGTGTATATATATGATATCCCCCACCCCCTTTCTACGTTTCTCTATTCTCTCTCTCACCTCCACCCCCTCGATTGTCTCTTTCTTCTCCTCCCTCGTCCACCTTCTCTCCCTTTTTCATCGTGCCCTCCCTTTCTCCTGTCTTTGTGTCTCACGTGACAGCTAGCCGCTGTTGAGCGCTCCCTTTTCGTTTTCAGCAGCCTCAGAAGCAACACGGATTGTTCGTCTCCCCGTGGCCTTTTAGGCACAACTTCACAAGCCAGCCCCATTCTCAACGTCCCTGTCGAAAGACCCTTGTCCTACGTCCTGGTTTTGTTTTGTTGTTTATTTTTTATTTTTACCGTTATTGTTTTTACGTTTTTTGTATTCTTATTGGTGTCACGATCTGTATTTTTGTTTTGTGTACTTCGATCTGTTTTCCGTCTTTCGTGTAGACATTCGAAGCTTCTTCCAGGGGATCTAATGCGCTTGGCTTAGATTTCCCTTGGCGGGCTGGCCATATCGAGCAATCTCAAGATTAATCGCCGAAATTGCTAAGATGATCTGGTTCTTGACTGATGACTGAGGGCTTCGAATGTCCCGTCCTGTGGTTCTTGTGTCGTCTCTGTGGTTTTTCATGTTCTTGTCCATGTCTGTAATTAATGTACTGTTTCCTATAATCGGCGGCTACGTATCCACAATTGTCCTTATACGATAAGTATATTTTTTTCTCAAGCTTTGATACGACTCTTAATCTGTCTCTTTTTCTCTCTCTCTCTCTCCTCCCTTATTCCACTCCCTTTCTTTCCCTCTCCATCCGTCCCCCCCCCCTTTCTACGTTTCTCTATCTCTCTCACCTCCAGCCCCCTCGTCTGTCTCTTCTTTCTCCTCCCCTCGTCCACTTCTCTCCCTTTTCATCTGTCCCTTTCTCCTGTCTTTTGTTCTCACGTGACAGCTAGCCGCTGTTGAGCGCTCTTTTCGTTTTCAGCAGCCTCAGAAGCAACACGGATTTGTTCGTCTCCCCGTGGCCTTAGGCACAACTTCACAAGCCAGCCCCATTCTCAAATCGTCCTGTCGAAAGACCCTTGTCCTACGTCCTGGTTTGTTTTGTTGTTTATTTTTTATTTTTACCGTTATTGTTTTTACGTTTTGTATTCTTATTGGTGTCACGTATTCTGTATTTTGTTTGTGTACTTCGATCTGTTTTCCGTCCTTTCGTTGTAGACATTCGAAGCTTTCTTCCAGGGGATCTAATGCGCTTGGCTTAGATTTCCCTTGGCGGGCTGGCCATATCGGAGCAATCTCAGATTAATCAGCCGAAATTGCTAAGATGATCTGGTTCTTGACTGATGACGAGGGCTTCGAATGTCCCTCCTGTGGTTCTTGTGTCGTCTCTCTGTGTGTTCATGTTCTTGTCCATCCTGTAATTAATGTTACGGTTACTTATATTATATATATATATATATATATATATATATATATATACTATACTTACATACATACATACATACATACATACATATACAATACATACATACATACATACATACATACATACATACATACATACATACATACATATATATATATAATATATAATATATATATTTATATATTACTTATATGCTTAACTAAAAATATCATCCCAAATATTGTGTAACACCCTTTCCCGTTGCTCAGATCGACTTCGTCTTTCATAATATTGGGGGAGCGATAAAATAAATACTAGTCAAGTACTGGGGTCAATACAATCGACTTCATCAACCACTCTGTTATCGTCGTCGTCGTCGTCATCATCATCATCATCATCATCATCATCACCATCACCATCATTATCATCATCATCATCATCAAGTCGCCGATAAACTTTCCTTGCTACTTTCATACCGATCTTTTTCGGGGTCAATAAAATAAGGTGCCAGTAAAGTGCTAGAGACAGTTTAATCGTCTACGTCCGCTCAAAATTTCAAGACTTGTACGTATGTTATATACAAATAGTATTATCATTATTTTACCTATTTCTTTACTACCCACAAGGGGCTAAACACAGAGAGGACAAACAAGGCTAGACAAACAGATTAAATCGATTACATCGACCCCAGTGCGTAACTGGTACTTAATTTATCGATCCCGAAACGATGAAAGGCAAAGTTGACCTCGGCGGAATTTGAACTCAGAACGTAAAGACAGACGAAATACCTATTTCCTTACTACCCACAAGGGGGCTAAACACAGAGAGGACAAACAAGGCTAGACAAACTGATAATTCGATTATATCGACCCCAGTGCTTACCTGGTACTTATTTATCGACCCGAAAGGATGAAAACAAAGTCGACCTCGGCGAATTTGAACTCAGAACGTAACGGCAGACGAATACGGCTACGCATTTCGCCCGGCGTGCTAACGTTTCTGCCAGCTCGCCGCCTATTTTACCTTTGCTAATATATTTCTGCTGACTTTTCACTACACAAAACTAATGCAGCTCCGTTTGCTTTCGCTTTTGCCAATATCACTGAATGTACTTTCACCACCAACATAATGCGCAGAACCTGCTTGCTGTCATTGTCTGTATGTTATATTTATAAGCAAAACCATTTTTCTTTTTCCTGTTTCTTTTTTTTTTTAACCACTTTTTTACCCAAACCATTTGTCTGCATCTCTTTCTCTCCTGTCTTTATGAACCAGCGTTTTCCAAAATTTGGTCAGTTCGTTATTCTCCAAAGTCTTTTATGTTGGAGTTTTTTTCTACTTTCTTTTCTTTGCATATAACCATAAAACCGAGAATTTTCAATGTGTGTAACATCTGACTTAGTCATGAGTGTTTATTTATTCCATTTTGGCTAAGACTGGTCAACCAGAAACAATATTATTTATTGATCTCCACAGCTTCCACCATATATTCTGCTGTTACTCTTTCAAATCTGCCTTATTATATATTCTTCGTAGCTTCTACTGCTAAAAGAAATGAACAAAACCAAGTCTCAGCTTTGGAACTTGCACTTTTCAGCCATGGCTAAATATTGTTGTTCATTTTCTATCCCCCCTTTTTAGTTTGGTTTTTTTGAAGAATATTAGCTATGTAAGAGCTTTTCTTTCATCGTCTTAGCATGACAGCTGATAGACTAGTTTTAATTTAGTCTTTTTTTTTTTGTGTGGTTATTTCTTTAAATACATTCTGTTTATGCTTGTTTCTAAGTAAGAAGATTTCTCCCTGTTTATTTTTTCGGTGTTCGTGTTTCGTAAAAAGCATAGCTGTATGGTTAAGCGGCTCTCATTGTATCCATGGGGTTTTGGCTCCAGTACTGCTCTGCAGTTTCTAGCCCAAGGTGCTCTAGGTCAAAAGCTTATGCGTGAATTCGTTGTAGGAAATTGTGTAGAATTCCGTCGTATATAGATATATATATATATATATATTATATAATAATATATATATATATTACATATATCTGTAATATAATATGTGACAATTATTACTGATAAATTCGTATATTTACATAATATCGAAGTCTCATTCATTCTTTTGTTATCTTACATTAATATATATATATATATATATATATATATATATATATATATATATATACATACATATATATATCCCCTGTACCTTCCTCTTTCTAATCCTTCAATCCCGCTGCCCCTATCCCTCTTCCTCCTTCCACTCACCAGTATCCGGCCAGCCATGATCTGTCTTTCTTGGGGCCTGACTGCCAACCGCCCCCAACACCTTTATGTCCATCTCCTATGTTCTTGACTTTAGGCTTTCAGTTCATACACGCCAGCTCAATTTGATTCGTTCTCAGTCGAAAGACACCTGTTGTTATATCCTTGTTGTATGTATTTGTAATTGTGTAGCATGTTCTCCGTTTTTTTTTTGTCTTGTTGCGATACACATTCACTACCTTTCTAACAAAAATGTCTAACGCTCTTCGCTTTGATTTTTTTGCGGGGGGCAACCAGATCGAACTATCTCAAATGTAACTGTTCTAATCAGTAAGGACTTCTGGTAAGTTGACTGAGGAAAGAAGGCCATGAATGGCCTATCTTATTTTGCCTGTTCTTCTAATTGTTTTCCTGTCCGCCTTCGTATCGCCTATCTGTCCGAATGTTTTATGTCCTCTAATTTGTTTTTATGTGTATGATATATTATATATACGCACACAACCAACAACGACCGACCGGAAGAAGGAGAAGAGAGAGATGCAGAGAGAGTGAGAGAGAGATATCTATACGGACACGTTGATAAGTTTGTCTAAGTCTCTATATATCTAAAAAAATTAGTGGGCGTTAATGCTGTGGTTTGAAGCAAAACATTAAGTAAACGTATATATATATATATATATATATAATATATATATATATATATATATATATAATATATCATGGGTTACTCCCATTTTTGTCAGGCACGAAGTAGACTACAAAAAAGAAATGAGAAGGCAGATTTTTTAGTATACAATTCTATTCATTCGGTAACTTCGTTTGATCCCTATTATTTCTAGCAGTCCCGAAAATATTTACTGTGTGAAAAAAGTGGAACAATGTAAAGATAAAAAGCATAGCGGACAGAAAAACCTTCCCTCGACCTTCTCTCTCTTTCTCTTTCTCTCGTTATAATATAGATTCTGTATATAGAATAAGTAGGAAAACAAATGCCGAAATGTTACTTAACAAGTTTGATCTAGGTATTCTTTTGTCATTTTTATGATTAACTTACTAAATGAACGCGCAGAAAAAAAAAAATGAATATTTTAATATTTGGCGTTTAATATATTCCATCGTCCCCACACATAATGTATCGTCTTCCTTTCCCACGCTAGGGACTCAATTAGCATGCAGCGAGAAGAACTGTAATTGCTTTCCTTTCGACTATTTGTTCAGTAACGCATGGAACTAAATTTTTTATATATATATAAAGTAAATATAGGCCGTACTTTGGCATTAATGATTGTGATATTTCTGGATTCAGAGTATACTTCATGCTCATTTGTAAGGAGAAACCCAAGGTTATATCGCATGACCGATATGTGTGCGTGTATATATGTGTGTATGTACGTGTGTATATAAATTGATTTATGTATACATGTGCATATGTATATGTAGCATATGTAAGTGTATATATATATGCATATATATATATATATATAATATATATATATATATAATAGATACATATATATATAGATATATATATATAATATACATATATTATGCATATATATATATAATATATATATATATATATATATATATATATATATTATATATATATATGCATGTACATGTCTATTTAAAACTTTTTAAACATTTAAACGTTCAGTTTGCATCTATTTCCACATTACTTAAGATATATTCGTTAAAACTCTTTTACAGAATTGTGTCCTGTTCTCAAGCAAGCGTCGTCTTTAATGCAAATTTGTCTCAATATCTAAGTATTTACAGAAATACATAACGTGGTCAACCAAGTTAAAAGAGACAACATGATTCCATTACCGAGTAAGAGCCACTTCATTTTTGACTCAGTCATGGCCGTTTGGTTGAGAGTTCCGTGTGGAAACACATGATTCTGGATCTGAATTATCTACTATGGTTTGTAGTTCACCCAAACCATGTGCCGAATCTCTTCTAGAGGAGACCTTACGTTCCCTCACAACTACGAAATATTTTGCCAGCGCCATTTTGGCGCCGCTGATTCAATGCTGACTTATTTGATATCAGACGTTGTAACGTTTCTCTTGCTCTCTCTCTCCCCTCCCTCTTTCTTTTTTTGTTTGTTTCTTTCTTTATTTCTCTCGTTTTCTCTGTATATGTGCGTGAACATATTTCTCGTCTTCCGCATTGAAGATAAGGGAAGTATCTATATCAAGTGCTCAATAAATAAATTACAACCTCTCTCTCATTCTCTCCACCTTCATTTTCTCATTGTATCTGTACGCGTATATTTCTGCACGTGTGCGTGTGTGTGCATGTATGATCGACGCCAGTGCCAAAACGCATCGGCGCAAAAGCAAGTCGAATGTCCAGCCAGCCAGCCAGCCAGCCATACTAAATCGTCAGTGTCCAAACAACCACACTTCATCGTCTCTTCTGTTCAGCCACTAAACAAAGAGGCTCGTCGGATATCATGGGCAATAGTGTGCAATCTGTAGCTAAACCATAACAAACAAACGTGTATCTATAATTTTAGTGTTTTAATAGCGTCGTCAAGTAAAGGCGCATGGCTCAGTGGTTAGAGCGTCGAGCTTACGATCGTGAGGCTGTGATTTCGAATTCCGGACCGGGCTGCGTGTTGTGTTCTTGAGCAAAACATTTTATTTCACGTTGCTCCAGTTCACTCAGCTGTAGAAATGAGTTACGACGTCACTGGTTCCAAGATGTATCGGCCCCTTTGCCTTCCCTTGGATAACACTGGTGGCGTGGAGAGAGGAAGCCTGTATGCATGGGCGACTGCTGGCCTTCCATAAACAACCTATTTCTTTACTACCCACAAGGGGCTAAAACACAGAGGTCAAACAAGGACAGACAAACGGATTAAGTCGATTATATCGACTCCAGTGCGTAACTGGTGCTTATTTAATCGACCCTGAAAGGATGAAAGGCAAAGTCGACCTCGGCGGAATTTGAACTCAGAACGTATCGGCAGACGAAATACCGCTAAGTATTTCGCCCGGCGTGCTAACGATTCTGCCATCTCGCCGCCTTTCTTCCATAAACAACCTTACCCGGACTTGTGCCTGAGAGGGTAACTTTCTAGGTGCAATCCCACGGTCAGTCATGACTGAAGGGTGTCTCAGCAAAGTTGTCAGAAGTGGAAGAGTAGTACGCATAATCATGTGAGCGGTGCTCTGAGGCGATGGGCCGGAAGAAGAAGTGGGGATGAAACTAAGACACTTGAGATGCCACAGTAAAAAAGAAAACCAAAAAAAACAAACAGCTGTTACAAAAACTGCAGCAGCTACACCATCAGCAGCTGCAGCTACAGAAGTGCATCAGATTATCAAGAGAATCTCAAACCAGATACTAGGTCCTAGTATTTACAAATTAGATATTGCTAAAAACAGAAAGGCAAGAATAGATGTGTAGATGTGTTCGTATACTTTAGTAGTTGCCATCTCTTGGGGGTCGCTTATGATATTTTCAACAGTGAAGGTTACATGATTTAGACATATTTTCTATGAAGCGGATACGTATGATTCTGTTGTAAATAGTACTTGGCCAAGAATTATAAAATGAAACATTATAAAAATCAATCGAATGTTACGATGCTGTGATTATCTCAAGATCATATTTTGCATCTTACATTACATTTTCTTGTTATTCATCAAATTGAAAACATCAATAACGTTTCGTGGAAAAGCACTGTTTGCTTCGAGAATTTGACATGATATTATTTGAATAATTGTCTACGAGGCAAAGCGTGAAGTTGTTTTACTTAGACGCTTATATCTGTAGAGGCAGAGACTGTAAAAAAAAAATAATAATAACAAGAAGCAAAAAGATAAAGAGAATACTGAAGGTTATGACATTCATATGTTTATCAGAATAACAAATGTTTGGCGAAGGAAGATGTATTATTCACAACACGAGCAAACCGAATATTTCGAAAGTACTTTGAGTGAATTTATGTCAGAGATAAAGCATTGGCGCAACTGTTATAGGTTAAGGCAAGTTTAGTTTCAGTCTTATATACATATATATATATATATATTATATATATATATATATAATATATATATATATATATATCTATGATGGTTTAGCATCGGAAGAAATATAAAGCATTACCATTTCCAAGAACAATAAATAAAGTAGATTATGAAAGTAAAGAAATCCCCCGTATCGATTCCAAAAGTCTCAAGATGCTGCAATAGAGTGTCCTGTTATGACACCACACACATTCAGTGCCAAATATCTGCCGAGAGAATGCCCATAAAGGTTTTATTACTATTGAGTTTGCGTTCGCTGTATACAGCACTCACATACACAAATACGCATGCGCATTCAAACAGAAGCACGCATTCGTACAAATATCTTTCGTGCGTGCATGAATGTATGTGTATGTATTTGTGGCTTCGTGTGTATGGTGTCCGTGTATATATTTATCTTACATGTACGTATATGCAAATACATATATATATTTACACGTTCGTATGTGCATTTATATGTAAGTATATGCGTATATAGGTACGTGTATATATTTATATGTACATATATGCATACGCATATATATATATATATATACATATATGTATGTATACATATTTACATATATGTATGTGTATACATATATATATATATATATACATATGTTTGTGTGTGTGTGTGTGTGAATGTGTGTGTGAGAGAGAGAGATGTGGTGTGTATTAATATGTAAGTAAATGTATTTATAATCTAGTAGTACTTTCGTGTGTATATATATGTATGTGTGTGTATATATGTATGCGTGTATACATGTATGTATATATATATATTTATATCTATCTATATATATATGTATATATATACACACATATATATATATATATATATATACACACACACACACACGTATATATATATATATATATATATCTATATATATATATATATATATGTATGTATACATATTTACATATATGTATGTATATATACATATGTATATACATGCATATATAGATATAGCATTTGAAGCACTTTACAAATGACAGATGAAATATCGCCCTGAAAGTAAAGTCTAGCTCTGTGTAATAATACTGCAGTTATGACAAAATTAATTGCAACATTTTCCTTCGCTGCGTGATATCTAGCCAGTTATTATTTTAATTGTAAAACTCTAGTAATATAATGAAAAGAAATGAGTGGTTTTAGAGGGGCAATAAACTATTTCATTTATAATTTTATGTAATATGAATATAAGGCTGTCACATACATTCATATGAAAAAAAAAGAAAGATAATATCCAGGTTTTTCAGGAGGATTTTTAATATTAATACACACGATCGAAATTGATTTAAAATGTAGGTTACATTTGAGCCTGGGGCGCAAATATTTGCTCTCTGTATAACATCAGGAAGAGAAAAATTGTTTACGAAGAGGCAAAGACGGAAGCCTGCCAAAAGTATATTGTAAGAACGAGGGGAAATGTTTAATCTACATGTCTCTCTGTGTAACCTCCTTGCCTACAGTTCTCTCTCTCTCTCTTTATATATATTCTTTTCACTTGTTTCAATCATTTGATTGTGGCCATGTTAGAGGACCGCCTTTAGTCGAGCAAATCGAACCCAGGGCTTGTTCTTTGTAAGCCTAGTACTTATTCTATCAGTCTCTTTTGCATCGATTGTCAAGCGATGTTGGGGGAACAAACACAGACACACAAACATATACACACATATACACATATATATATGACGGGCTTCTTTCAGTTCCCGTCTACAAAATGGTACTTATTTATTCGACCCCGAAAGGATGAAAGGCAAAGTCGACCTCGGCGGAATTTGAACTCAGAACGTAACGGCAGATGAAATACCTATTTCTTTACTACCCACAAGGGGCTAAACACAGAGCGAACAAACAAGGACAGACAAACGGATTAAGTCGATTATATCGACCCCAGTGCGTAACTGGTACTTAAATTATCGAATCCGAACGGATGAAAGGCAAAGTCGACCTCGGCGGAATTTGAACTCAGAACGTAACGGCAGACGAAATACCTATTTCTTTACTACCCACAAGGGGCTAAACACAGAGCGGACAAACAAGGACAGACAAACGGATTAAGTCGATTATATCGACCCCAGTGCGTAACTGGTACTTAATTTATCGAACCCGAAAGGATGAAAGGCAAAGTCGACCTCGGCGAAATTTGAACTCAGAACGTAAAGACAGGCGAAATGCTGCTAAGAATTTTGCGCAGCATGCTAATGTTTCTGCCAGCTCGCCGGTTTATAATTATAAAAATATTGAGAATAAAAATATTCGATGGGTATGCAGGAACGTGGAAGAAAAGATTGTAATCATGAAAAAAAAAAAATATATATAGGCGCAGAAGTGACTGTGTGGTAAGTAGCTTGCTAACCAACCACATGGTTCCGGGTTCAGTCCCACTGCGTGACATCTTGGGCAAGTGTCTTCTGCTATAGCCCCGGGCCGACCAATGCCTTGTGAGTGGACTTGGTAGACGGAAACTGAAAGAAGCCTGTCGTATATATGTATATATATATATATATATATGTATGTGTGTGTGTGTGTTTGTGTGTCTGTGTTTGTCCCCCTAGCATTGCCTGACAACCGATGCTGGTGTGTTTACGTCCCCGTCACTTAGCGGTTCGGCAAAAGAGACCGATAGAATAAGTACTGGGCTTACAAAGAATAAGTCCTGGGGGTCGATTTGCTCGACTAAAGGTGGTGCTCCAGCATGGCCGCAGTCAAATGACTGAAACAAGTAAAAGAGTAAAAGAGTAAAGAGTAAAAGAGTATATATATTTATAACATTTGTCAACGAGTGATTACTGCAGTGATCTATATCGGAAATATGGATACGTATTCATTAATAAGATTTGCACTTTCGTCGCAGATACTTTTTAAAGGAAACCTTTTAGTGCGTTATTAAATCATATAAAAAAGAAAATTATCATTATGATGAAAACACACACTTATCAATATAGAAGCGAATCAATATTGCACATTAGCCAAAAAAGTAAAAGTAAAAATAATATTAAGTTAATGCATGTTTTATGTATTACACATAGATAAGATGAAACCAGATTTTCTTATTCTATCCATTTGTATTGAGGACTCAAAATAACTATAAGTAACTTTTGAAATTATTTATTAAATCATTGGCTAAAAAGAAAGATAAAATATCTATCTATCTATCTATCTATCTATCTATCTATCTATCTATCTATCTATCTATCTATCTATCTATCTATCTATCTATCTATCTATCTATCTATCTATCTATCAATGTGTATATATATATATATATATTTATTTATATATATATAAATAGATAGATAGATAAATAGATAGATGTATGTGTATCTACACAAACATACCTACAAACACACATATATATATAAAGATAGCGCAGGAGTGGATATGTGGTAAGTAGCTTGCATACGAACCATTTGGTTCTGGGTTCATTCCCACTGTGTGGCATCTTGGGCAAGTGTCTGCTCCTATAGCCTCGGACCGACCAAAGCCTTGTGAGTGGATTTGGTAGACGGAAACTGAAAGAAGCCCGTCGTATATATATATATATATATGTATATATGCATGTGTGTGTATATGTTTGTACCCCCAACAAGGCTTGACAACAGATGGCGGTGTGCTTACGTTCATGTAACCTAGCGGTTCAGCAAAAGAGTCCAATAGAATAAGTACGAGGCTTCCAAAGAATAAGTCCTGGGGTCGATTTGCTCGACTAAAGGCGGTGCTCCAGCATGGCCGCAATCATTTGACTGAAACAAGTAGAAGAGTAAAGAGTATATATATATATATATATAAGCAATAATAAATCTCTGAATATATACATTTATTTATTTATGCATGCATGCGTATAATTGTGGACATATATGATGCATACATATATACCAAATTATATATGAGTATGTGAATGCGTGTTGGGATTAGTGGTGTGTGTGTTACCTTTGATTTGATAAAAAGTAATAACAGTAATCAATACGTAAGCATAATTTATATATAACTTTTATTAGCTGAGTTTACTATAAAGGCGACTAAATTGCATAACGTTTCGTGCCAAGACATTTTCGGAATTTGGCACACATTTCTTATGTCCAGAAGACGTCCCTGCAGCAACGTCAGCTCAAAGGTGCTGTGTAGAAGCAGACATGCCCACACACGCGATCACACACACACACACAAACACACATATGCAAACACGCACACACATATATGTTATATATATACATACATATACATATACCCACACATATGTAAAACAATATATATGTTGATGCACACAGATATACCCATATATATATATGGGTATATGTATATAAATATATATATGTGTGTGTGTGTATATATATATAAGAAGCTTCCTTACCAACCAGACGGTTCCGGGTTCAGTCCCACTATGTGGCACTTTGGTTAAGTGTCTTCTACTCCAGCCTCGGGCCGAGCAAAACCTAGAGTGAATTTGGTAGACGGAAACTGAAAGAAGCCCGTCGTACACACACACACACACACACACACACACACACACATATATATATATATATATATATGCATATATATATATGTATATATATATGTATGTACACTCGCACATACATACAATACTATATTTTCGTTGGTCTATAACTGTGTGCCGCTGTACATTTGAATATATCACGTGATCAGTCGAATTGTCGTCGACGTTTGTGAAACATAGAGGAAAATCTACTTACACTGTCCAGCTACTTATTTTGTCGATTTTTATTTGTCGAACCACTATGTTAAAAATTATAAAGGCTTTCATAACAGAAACGCCCACCGTCTTTTACACCTTAAACATGACATACTGAAATTCAGATGTGTACACACATGCATTCATATATATCTAGCTTTCAGCTCGTGAACACGACCAAAATTTAATCATAGTTTTTGTTTGTGTGTATTTGTGTGTGTGTCGATGTGTAAATGTATGCGTGTGTGAGAGCGTTTTTGCGTGTGTGTGTGTGTGTGTGTGTGTAGGACCGAGTGGGTGTCTGTATTATTCTTTGGTGTCTGCTGTTGCCCTGTAATTTAGCAGCGCAGTTAATACAATATGCTCAAATTTCTCCAGATACGTAAATAATTGCTATGGTCGATATGGACGGTTAAAACACTTCAAGACAATACTCCAGCATTATCACAGTCTATTGATTGCTGAGTGAATGAGGTATAAGAGACAAAGAGTAAAAAATATGAGGAAGAATTCTAACGTCACTGAAAAATGGTAATTCTTTTCTGTCTCCTAGAAATTTCATTGTATTCCGTTTGGGTAATAATTAATTCGTTCTCATTGTAAGTGTGCTCTTTGTTGAGGGCTGACTATTTAATGAAATCAATGCTAATGAAGCAAGGGCAGTGTTTGTTAAGTAGTATGGCTTCGTTATGTAAGATGCGTGAATGTAGTCATGCGCAGACAGACATACACAGCCTCTCATTTCGTCGACTACATGACCTGAAGTGACATCCAGTACATGGGAGAGAGAGGGGGGAGAGGGGGGAGAGGGGGAAAGAGAAAGAGTGAGTGTGTGGTAAGTAGCTTGCTTACCAACCACATGGTTCCGGGTTCAGTTACACTGCTTGGCACCTTGGGCAAGTGTCTTCTACTATAGCCTCGGGTCGACCAAAACCTTGTGAGTGGATTTGGTTGACGGAAGCTGAAAAGAAATCCGTCGTATATATATATATTTATATATGTGTGTATATATGTTTCTGTGTCTGTGTTTGTCCCCCAACATCGCTTGACAACCGATGCTGCTGTGTTTACGTCCCCGTAACTTAGCGATAGAATACGTACTAGGCTTACAAAAAATAAATCGTGGGTCGATTTGCTCGACTAAAGGCGGTACTCTAGCATGACGGCAGTCAAATGACTGAAACAAGTAAAAAGAGAGTAAAAAAAGTGTATATATATGTGTGTGTGTGTGTGTGCGTGGAGTAGAGTATATATGTGTGAGTGAGGGAGAGAGAGAGAGAGAGAGAGAGAGAGAGACAGAGCAAAAGAGAGAGAGATGTTTCTGTAGTTGTTTGGTACTCAAATTTCAGCTGACTAGACTGGAGCAATATTAGTGAAGTGCCTTGCTCAAGGATACGAGGCGCCCCGCGTCCAAGAATTGAACCTACGACGTAACGATCGTGAACCGAACAGAAAAATCATTAGATCACACATGTAAGAGATAAATGTGTTTTTTTTATGGCCTTCTGAGAGGGCCAATTGCACAGTCCCCGATCATTTATATAAGGCTTCGAGACAGGCGAGAAAATGGAACCACAGCCGATCAGTTGGTTTCACTGTTTTACGTACTCGTGGCACAGCTTATTCGATCAATGGAACAACCTGCTCGTGAAATTAACGCTTAAGTGACGATGTCGGTGGGATAAACACAGACAAAATAACACATACACATATGTATATATATATATATTATATATATATTATAGGACCGGCTTCTTTCAGTTTCCGTCTACCAAATCCACTCACAAGGCTTTGGTCGGCCTGAGGCTATAGTTGAAGACACTTGCCCAAAGTGCCACGCGGTAGGATTGAATCCAAAACCATGTCGTTGATAGGCCAGCTACTTACTCCACAGGCACTCCTACGCCTATGTAGTCACTCCTGCACCTATCATATATAATCACCGGACGGAATTGATTCAGGGAAATATATTTACTTCTAGACGCCAGTTTGAAATGAGTTTGAGAACCAAAGTCAAAGATTGCATAAATCAAACAAAAAGAAGTAGAAACAATTTAAAACAGGATATGCTTATATTTCATTTCCCAATATTGATTGTTACTTTCTTAAAGAGTAAACTTCAAATATAATGTTTTTAAGATGATAAATAGGTGTGATTTGCACGAGAGTTGGCTGCCGTTTATTTTGCATCGAGTGAACACGTAGTAAAGGTTCCCTCATGACTTGGTGTTATTTGAAACCAGTATTAAGAAGAACGAATCTGTTGATGCGCATCAAACTCCGACAATCCACTTTCTGTAACAATTCCCAGACCACCGAAGGTCCTGGCCAGGGCGATGACATCTCCACTTTCAAACGACCTGAGGGAAACTTCGATGTAACAATTACAAACAATTGAATCAGAACAAAAAGACAATACGGAAGGTCGGGTATGTTTACATAACGGATTAAATGTTAGATGATAGCAAAGAATAAATATGCTGGAAGGAAAAAAAAAA
>NC_043007.1:15400159-15417659 GCF_006345805.1 Octopus sinensis
ATCACTATCATCATTGTTGTCGTCGCCGTCATCATCATCATCATCCCCACCACCACCACGATCACCACCACCATCACTATCATCATGAACCTCATCATCCTCCTCATCATCATCATCGTCGTCGTCGTCGTTGTCATCATCATCACCACCATTACCCCCATCGCTACAATCATCCCCATCACCACCACCATCACTATCATCATCATCCTCATCATCATCATCCTCATCATCATCTTCATCGTCGTCGTCGTCGTCATCATCATCATCATCACCACCATCACCCCCCATCACCACCATCATCAATATCATCATCATCATCACCATCACCGCCATCACCGCCATCACCCCCATCACCACCATCATCAATATCATCATCATCATCATCATCATCATCATCATCGTCGTCGCCATCGTCGGCGCCACTACCGACAACATCACCACCATCACCGCCATCACCTCACCATCGCCGAACCGGACCAAATTCGTAATGAAAGCGAAGGTAAACATGAACCCGTGAACCAGAAACTGGCATCTTATCTTTAATTTATCTATATATGTTTATTTATTCAATTCATTCATTCACTCATTGATTTTTCGATAAAAATTCACGTTATTCGATATAGGTGCCCTTTGACGTTGACAAAAGAATAACGAAATTTAGTTAGCTAGAAGACTATTATTATGGTTGCAAACGTTTTCTTTTATACTCATGAGAGTAGATATATATCTCTTTCAGAAGTTAAGAATAACTTTTATCAATACATCTGACTTTTAGCGTGCTTGCAGCAAATATTCAACGAAAATCACAAAAGGTGATTGTAAACTCATTGATTTTTTTTTCAACTTGTGAATGTATTTTGATGTTTTAGCTGGTGTTCAATAAACGTCGACTTCATTGACACTTTAAGCCTTATTGCCTCTGACGTACTCTCAAAAAGTTTTTGAGGATTATAAAGAATTATTTCCGTCGCATATGGCAAGTGTCACGCGCAAGCACAGTTGTATATAATCACAAACTATTGCCTATATGCACAGATTGGAATTTACTTTTACCATTCCCCACATGCATATACTTACACACACACTCATACATAAATGCGTACACATTTGAATACAAACATCCATAAATACATACATACATAAATACATACGTACATACATAGATACGTATAAATAAATACTATGCACACATATTGAGTAGCAGTTTTCTTTAACCAATATACTCTTTATATACGCTTTTGTTCAAATACATTTTTATGCGCTTGCGCGAACACACGCGTGCACGGACGTGTGCATGTGCCTCTTTTGCTGAACAGCCTAAAGAAATGATTAGTTTGTAGCAATCAAATCTATGTGCTTTACATTGGTGCATATCCTCCATAAAATTAAGTTTGCCTGAACAGGTACCATGGTGTACCACACGTCAGGTGCCGAATTAATCGCAGAGCAATGTGGATGAGCTATTTTGGTCATGAGCACAACGCCTCTCCATATAGTACACACACACACGCACACACACTTACATACATATATGGAAATGCGTTGTGTGTGTATGTATGTATATATACACTGATAGGCACAAAAGTTCATAAGCTGACCAAGATACAATCATTGAATGTGGTCAAATGAGGTTTATTTTCCAACATAATCCCTCTTGCGGTTCACACACTTCCTCCATCAGTGTTGTAGTGCTCGGATCCCATTGGTGAAGAAGGGTTCATCCTCCTGGTCAAAAACGTCATGAACTGCAAAAATTACCTGACTTCCCATCCAGGTAAGTTTTGATTACCTGTCATGCATAATCATACGGGGCCAAATCAGGAGTATAGAGATACTGATCAACCAGTTCAAATCCACAGTCACCTGCAGCAGCCAATGAAACCAAGGGTTTTTGTGCTGGAACATTGCCTCGATGTAACAAGAATCTTTTCTTCAGCTTTTCTTAGTCTTTGGTCTTGAAAACCTTTCATAACTGTTTCGGTAATTTGGCATAATACTCTCCATCGATGGTGTGGCCCTTTTGAATACAGTCAATAGGGCACAATGCCTTTTGTATCCAAAAACACTGAGGCCATCACATTCCTTGGTCGTCTTTGGAGCAGGTAAGGAGGGGTATTTGCACTGCTTGGACTGCTCTCTCTTTGTCCCTGGCTCAAAGTGATAAAGTCAACACACATTCCAGTTTAGGCAATGTTGAAGGAAACAGTTGGATCTACCTCAAGTAATGATATACCTTCCCGTGATGTGATCGACCTGGGGCGCTTTTGAGCAGGTGTCAAAAGATGAGACATCCACAAAGCAGAAACCTTCGTCATATCAAGTTCATTGTGCAGAATATTCTCAACTCTGTTACGGGACATGCTAGTATTATTGGCTATTTGATTTATAGTTAATCGCCCTTTATCCATCCCTATGTAGAGAACACGATCAATGTTTTCATTGGTGGCACTTGAGGGGCATCCAGATCTTGGGTCATTTTGAAGACTCTCTTTTCTTCCTAAATTCAGCCGCCTACTTTCGTACTGTTGATAAAGCTGGAACGTCATCTCCTAAAGTATCAGTAATCTCGGCGTGAATGTTGTTGGGGCCAAACCCCTTTTCTACAGGTATTGATAACCCCACGATGCCAAGTTTTGTCTAGTTTCAAGCGAAACCGCTACTAGTTAATTTTGACCTCTGCTTTGAACAGTGAGATTTCAGTTTATCTGGAAAGAAACAATGTAGTTAGCAATAAGAAGAGTTGAAACCAATGCATGCAAGATCTCACAGTTCTTATCTTGCATCACTTCATAGTCATTCTATGAACTTTTCAGCCGACCTTCGTATATATATAAAATATATCAGAAAAGTTCAACACAACAACACACCTTCCCCGAAAATACTACCTTACATATCCACATACAACCCCAGAAACAAAGAAGCCTTCACCATCATCACCCAGAATTTACCAATACTTCATAAGGACCCCAAATTAAAGGAAATTCTAAACATACACCAAATCATTTTTTCACTTTTTACTATTTTCTATATATTCAACCACCTGCTTTCACAAACCAACTTTCTCATATATATATATATATATATATATATATATATATATATATATATATATATATATATATATCCATGTATGTATTTATGTACATGTAATCCAATAGAATATCTTCATTGTTTGATACTCTGTATCAGGGAGCAGCGATAAGAGAAACCTGGTGCATCAGATAATAGAATATATGCTATTTACTGAACTATCTCTAGTATTTCTATTAAACAGTGATGATATTAACGATATCACTTACCAACAATAGTGATATCGAGTGCATTCGTTATTCAACTCTTCAGTGATTAATTTTTTGATATTATACTCCAACCTTTATTTTTATTTATTCATTCACAGGAAAACGAAACGAAATAAAATATTCTTTCTGATAGAGCTTCCATCGCATCACTTTTCCACCGTGTAAAATACATTAATGCCTTCCATTCCATTCAGTTACCTCCCCCTAAATGATGAATATGTCGTATTTGTTTAGAAGCAGTAATTTATTTCAACATCAGCAGGAGTGGCTGTGTGGTAAGTAGCTTGCTAACCAACCACATGGTTCCGGGTTCAGTCCCACTGCGTGGCATCTTGGGCATGTGTCTTCTGCTATAGCCCCGGGCCGACCAATGCCTTGTGAGTGGATTTGGTAGACGGAAACTGAAAGAAGCCTGTCGTATATATGTATATATATATATGTATGTGTGTGTGTGCTTGTGTGTATGTGTTTGTCCCCCTAGCATTGCTTGACAACAGATGCTGGTGTGTTTACGTCCCCGTTACTTAGCGTTCGGCAAAAGAGACCGATAGAATAAGTACTAGGCTTACAAAGAATATGTCCCGCGGTCGATTTGCTCGACTAAAAAAAGGCGGTGCTCCAGCATAGCCGCAGTCAAATGACTGAAACAAGTAAAAGAGTAAAGAGTAAAGAGTATTTCTATTTATAACAATCAGTACGAGTGATCGTCTCTACTGATGTACTAACATAAGTACTCTCTTTTTTTACTCTTTTACTTGTTTCAGTCATTGACTGCGGCCATGCTGGAGCACCGCCTTTTGTCGAGCAAACCGACCCCCAGGACTTTTTCTTTGTAAACCTAGTATTTATTCTATCGGTCTCTTTTACCGAACCGCTGAGTTACCTGGACGTAAACACACCACCATCGGTTGTCAAGTGATGTTGGGAGGGGGAAAACACAGACAAACAAACACACACACAAACACACATATATATAGATATAGGGTATAGTAGAAGACACTTGCTCAAGGTGCCACGCAGTGGGACTGAACCCGGAACCATGTGGTTGGTAAGCAAGCTTCTCAGTAGTATGTCTGATTTTGGATAGTAAAACTAATATTCGGTAGGAGGTATATCTTTTAGCGCTAGCCTAACTTTGTGTAGCATCTATTTTAGGATGGCACATCCAACATTATGCAGTATGTCAATCTTTGGGTGGTGGGATTAACTTTGGTGTCGAGATCTAACTTTCGATGGTCCTCCTAAACTTTAGATTCTGCGCTTAACTGTGCATACTAGGTCTATCTTAGCATGGTATCACAGTGCGAGATCTAACTGTGTAGTAGTCTGTCTTTGGATTGTAGGTCTAACTGTGTGTGGTAGTATATATTTTGGATCGTAAGACTAATTCTATAACAAGTCTAAATTTGGTGGTCGTTCTAACTTCAAATGGTAAGCCTTAGTTTGGATGGTTAGTCTCACTGTGTGTAATAGTCTAACTTTGGGTACTAGGCCTATATTTGGATGAAATGACTAACATCGTGCGAAGTCTAACTGCTGATGATCGTTGTAACTTACTTGTAGTAGTCTATCTTTGTAGTAGTCTATCTATTTGCAGTAGTAGTCTATCTATTTGCAGTAGTAATCTATCTAAATTTCTTTGTGTTGTAGGTGTGTTTTCAAATAGTGGACGAACTGTGTAGGAGATCTAAGTTTTGGTGGTCACATTTACTTTACTTTAAACAATTTTGTATGTCAGGTCTAACTTTTCGGCAGTAGTTCTATTATTGGGTGGTACGACTAACTTTGAATAGGAGGTGTAATATTTGTTCGTGGGTGTAACATTAGGTGTTGAGGCTAACTTTGCATGGTAAGTCTAACTTTGGGGAATTACGCCTCAGTCGCCTTATCTTTGAGATTTTTTAGCTTAATTTTCTCTGCTGAAAGCATTAAGCATTCGAGCTCATACTTCCTGTTCCTTCCCTATATTCTTTTTCTATTTTAGTTATCTTAAGGGAAACCAGTTTATGATCAAACTGGAAATCAGCCTCATCACTACACTCATGAGATAGGGAAGGCTTTCAAATGTCACGCATTGCTCTGTCCCTTCACCTCTTGACTAAATTAGAACAAAGGTAGTTAACAGATTCCGTATCGTGCATAATCATTTAATTCTCATGAGTGCTAGGATAGAAAAAAAGAACGTACCCGCCCTTGAGCCGTTAACCATTTCATGAGAACAAGTTAACAAGTCATCAGAAGTACTAAAAAGAATCTCATCAACAATCATAATAAAGTTCCACATGGAAATGTCATGTCCCTGTGGTTGTCTGATGTTGACCTAGGGTGAAAATCATTAAATCTTGTGGCATGCAAGATCACATCACATAAACGTGACAAAATTATATCCCTTACGGAGTTATGACAGATTTATATGTTGACGTGTGTATATGTATGCGTGTGCCTGAGTTTGCGTGGATGCGCCGTGTGTGATAGATGTGTATGTGTGTATGCTGCAACTTGTGTGTTTGTGTGTGCGTGTCTGTGTGTGTGTGTTTGTGTGTGTATATGTGAGCGTTTGTCTGCATGCGTGTGTTTTATATAGATAGCAGTGTCAGCTCTCAAGAACTTACTATTTATTGATGTTTTGGAAAAATTGTTGCCAAGAAATTAAATGTTGTTAGCCTTGCAAAAATAAATGTAATTTTCATGTACTTTATTTATTTTTCTTTTGAAAAAAAAAAGAAGGAAATCACTGGAGTGGTGCCCTCACAACAACTGTAGCTGAGAGGCCTAGAAAATATTAATTAATTCTGATCTGATTGGTGTATTTGCACGGTTAGTTATTTGTGTGCGCGAGCTGTATGTGCGTGCGTTAATACATTTATGCGTACGCCTTTCCATGTGTCAGTATATGTGTGGCTGTGTGTGTATTTCTTGGTGTGTGTGTGAGGTGGCGTGAGGTGGTAATGCGTGCGTTACTATGAATGCCTGTATTTGTGAGTATGCTTGTATATAATTTTCTCTGTGCGAATCGATGCTGGGCCGGTCAAGTACTTAAGAAGATCGTTTTAGAATCACAAGGTCACAGGTTCCCGCCCTCTCAGTGGTAACATATGTAAGTTATTTTATTGGTTTTTCCGGAAAGTTCGTGCTGATTTATAGTAGCTTTCCTTTCGACTTATTTTAGAACATGGTTGAGTCCATAAAATAGGATTTGACTACATCTCCATTTAGAGTACAGTTTAAGCAATCTTTTCGCGGAAGAAGGTTCCTATAATCTGTGTTAATTCTGCAACCATTTAAAATGGAATATAAGAAAGTTCATTTTCGGCGCTTGATGATTTGGGAACCAGACAAAAATTGTTGCAGCTTGGCTGGTATGTGTTACGCCACTCTCCATATTCACCAGATATTGCTCCTTCGGACTTCCACTTGTTCAGGTCTCTACAGAATAGTCTTAATGGTAAAAATTTCAATTCCTTGGATGACGTAAAACAATACTTTGATGAATTCTTTGCCATGAATTCTGGGAAGAGGGTATTTTCAAGTTAAATAAAAGATGGAAAGGCATTGTGCAACGAAATAGTTCATATTTGGTTGATTAAAAATGTAATGGGCAAGTATTTATTGACCTTTCTCTTTCCTTTAAAATCAGCACGAACTTTCCAGTCAACCCAATACAATAGCTTCAAGAATATCCAAGTGTACCAAGCGGCGGGGTGGTCATCATCATTGTTCGACCGTGGTCGAGACAATGGAATTTACTATGTTACGCCAGACTTCACGGTCCATCATAGCATTACGGAGGTCCTGTTGCTGGATGCCTGTATCCCTAGAGATTACATCAGGGTAGGAGAGTGTGCGCCCTCTGGTATTGCGAGTAGATGGCTTCCAGAGGAGAAGAGTAGAAATTGCCTCGTTTTCAGCTCTACAACAATGTCCAGCAAACTGGACTCTTCTACCTTTCACAAGAGATGACACAGATGGTAGTTTCCCATATATTTGAATTTTGTATTGACAGAAAAACTAATTGACAAAGCTATGCTGTCTAGACATGATATTATTTATACTAATAGCAATGATGCTGGTGACGGTGAACATGCGGGAATGATCGTGTTGTTTATAATGATGATGAATACGAAGATGAAGATCGTTATGGCAACAACGAAGCCGTCGATAATGATTGTAATAATGATGATGGCGATAAGATATTGAAGATGATGAAGACGACGAGGCTGATTTACTTATGACCCTACTTTTTAGATTATTACTCATATACATATATATCTCATATATATATATATTATATATATATATATATAATATATATATATATATAATTATATATATATATATAATGTTCTTTATGTTGCAGGTCTCGTTTCTCTGGGGTTTTTTTCGTTGTTCAAAAAAAGTTTGTTTTCTATGCTTTTGCTTTTTTATGTTCTTGTTTCTCATTGTGTTTACATTTCTTATGTCCTGTACCCATATATATAAATGTAGGTATGCACATATATGCATGTATATATGCATATATATATATATATATATAATATATATATATATTATATATATTATATATATATATATGCCTTAATCAGATCGCCATGTTGATTCGTTAGTTACTGCACGCATTTTTTTTCTCTCCTTCTTTCTGTATTTTTTTTCTCTCTGTGTATCTTTCTGTTGAAGAGCGTAGGCTCGAAACGTTAAAGACTTGTTTTATTTATATTTCCTGAGCGCCATACTAATACAATTGTTTGTTTGTTTTCCACCTGCCTTCGTCTTTTGTCTATTTTCATAAAGCTTCCCGTTATATATATATATACATATATATATATACATATATATATACGACGGGCCTTTACTTTCTGTCTACAAATCCACTCACACGGCTTTGGTTGGATCGAGGCCATAGTAGAAGACATTTTCCCAAGGTGCCACGCGGTGGGACTGAACCCGAAACCTTGTGGTTTAGAAGCAAGCTTCTTCCCACATACCCACGCCTGCGCCTATACACACACATACACTCACATATTTGTTATGTATGCATGTATATATACAGAGATACACATTCAGATGCATGTATCCTCACACATATATATGTGTGTACATATATGTATGTATATAAGTGTTCTATATCAATTGTATGTGACAAAATGCTACGTAAAGAAAATCAGAGTGCTCGATAGAAGTATCAGAAAATGTAACGAAAATCTCACCAAATATATTTCCTCTTACATTTGATAATAACATGACGATTTGTACAAGCAATCAAAAACGCCGGTCATGTGTGATCTGGTTAAATTATGGCACATGGTATAACTCATTACTTTTTAATTATTAATTGTTTTGGGTGAATTATTTCACTTGGTTTCATTAAAACATAGAAATGGAGAAATATATGTTAAAATTGAGGAAATAAAATTATTTCGCTTAAAAATACTAAGAAGAAAATTGAAAACATATGATATAATGAGATTCTGTACTTGTTAAATTTAACTGGTTTGGGATGAAATACTTTCCTTCGGCTGCTTGAAGTTATAAAGTATGTAGATATTTTTGGAAATATTCATGATTTTTTTTTGACAGAGGCAACTGCATTTCTGCTTGAATATTTTGCGTTGGAAGCAAAGATTGGTAGCGTTTATTGATGCAAAATACGTCTCATCTCTGGAATATAAACGATAGCAGATAATAAATAAAATTACAGTGTTGATGCTGCAAAAAAGAAATAAAATGTGAAAATATGAAAGTTCTTTATAAATAGCTGTATATTAACCATTCATTCAGCTGATAGCATATATTTACATGTTTCAATACATATTTATCAAAAGGACGGCATATATTGAAGATTTCTGATCTGACATTTAAAGTGTTGGAAGATATATTGATGTTCAAATGTATAAGTTACTTTTCATTTGTGGATAATCCACGCTCCATCGATCCTTTTTCTTTCTGATCTACTTCTTTCATAGATCTTGCATTTTATGTCGAATGCAGTACCTCTCTGTTTCAATGTCTAAGGATAATTACAAAGTTTAGATAGTTCGATTTCTCAATGTTCCTAAAGAAATATGGTCGAAATATCTTTGCTCGAATTCACCTGCTACCATATCGATATGAATTTTATGTATAATATTTGATCAAATAGATGTGACTTCTGTTTCATGCATGATAGACACAGCATTGCGCGAGTGATCCAGAGTTAATCAGTTTTGATTTCAGTATGTTCAATTTGACTTGATTGCACTACTTGCTATCAATTTCCTTATATAAGTACAGCAAATGCAGCTCAGTTTTGAATTATTTCTATTGAATAACACTTTATATCAGTGGCCAATGAGAGAAATGTTTATTTATTTAGTGTATGACATATATGCTACGTTGAAGTTAAGAGACTCACGACTCTAAAGCACACGGGCCTCCATGAATGTGTAGAGGCGTGTTTGTGTGTGTGAGTAATTTCAGGCTCTTTTCTAAAACCAACCACGCATGCGTGCATGCACACACGCGCACACACACAAATACAAGCATACACCTGTGTATTAAATACACACATAAATATATATATATAGAGAGAGAGAGACAAAGGCAGAATCAACATCATATCATCGAATGGCATTATAAGACACTTGACGGGCGTGGCAGCCAATGATGTCAATTCAAGATATATACAGCGTAAGCATTCTTGAAAGTGGAAGCTGCAGGAATATGGAAAACTCCACTTTCCTGTTCCATATCATCTGGAGAATCTGTGACCAAAAGAACAACTTACGCCAACATCGAAAGTTGTATCATTGGCAGGACCACTCTATACTAATCTGGAACTCATAATAGCCCAATCTGTTTCTGTGAGATATTGCACATACACCACCAACTTTCAGTTTCCGTCGACAGGATAAATGAACTATCTTATTGCTGCCACCAAAGTTACACCCTATTAGTGAACTCCAAGCCACTGGCAATCTACAATCTAGATATCATTTTAGGCTTGCCTGCTCATACACAATGGCACTATACTTAACTATTGGTGTTCATATAGACTACATCCCTGTCCATGCCCACAATCCAAATTAGCACCACGAAATTTTAATCGAATACCACCAAATCTGATTATTCCTATGTAAAGTTTGTTGCCACTATAGTTTTAGTTCTCCACTAACTCGCAGAAACACATGCAAATGCAACGAACTGATGTCGCTAAATAAACCCTATCGCAGCCTCGAGACATCAACCTACCTATACTTATATGCCCTAATGTGATGTCTCTCTTGTGATCTTTCAACTTGCTAGAATAATTTCCTAATATCCTTCACATGAAAATCCACCGTATTTGAAATGGGAAAATTTACTATAACGTAGTCCTATACGAGTTACGGGATGATCACATCTGGAATTCTGTTCATCACAGTTTTGCTCGCTCGGTCGGTCGGTGACAGCCTACATAGTAACAACATTTCTAGTGGTTTTTAAAAGTCATCATTTAATTTTGATAGCTTAACATATAATTCAGGATTATCATTAACATTAATTCGGCGAATCTTTAGAAAATCCGATTAGTAAATGTTTTCATACATTTTAAGACTAACTATATTAAATCTTCTCTTAAACCGCAAATCTTGATTTTATAGGAAAACGTTTGATTCAAACAATTTATGTTGCGTATTTAAAAAAAAAAAATCGGCATTTGTCTAATTACTCTGATGTTATCTTTGCAAATTTCTTTACAAATATTTATCAGTTAATGCCGATCAGATCAATACCAGTCATAGATTTTTCCCATTTTCATTATAGTCTCATTTTTATTTTTACTTTTGTTTATCTTATTAAAATGTCACCGTTTCAAACGATTACTTTAATGTTAATTTATTCCATCACTTAATTTTAAAATCTTCAAATATTTCAGAACAAAACTATTGATTCGACAGAATAATACTGATAATTGAGCTGAACATCTTTCCTGTTAATTTTACACAAATGATCAAACTGAAATATTAGTTAATTATAATAATATTAAAGTGCTTTTGTGCGAAATGTCACTGGCCGCCATTTTCTTCTTACTCTTAATTTGGATTTGTCTATAGTTGCTTACATTAGATGCGAGTGGAGGCGCAATGGCCCAGTGGTTAGGGCAGCGGACTCGCGGTCGTAGGATCGCGGTTTCGATTCCCAGACCGGGCGTTGTGAGTGTTTATTGAGCGAAAACATCTAAAGCTCCACGAGGCTCCGGCAGGGATGGTGGTGATCCCTGCTGTACTCTTTCACCACAACTTTCTCTCACTCTTACTTCCTGTTTCTGTTGTACCTGTATTTCAAAGGGCCGGCCTTGTCACTCTCTGTGTCATGCTGAATATCCCCGAGAACTACGTTAAGGGTACACGTGTCTGTGGAGTGCTCAGCCACTTACACGTTAATTTCACGAGCAGGCTGTTCCGTTGATTCGGATCAAACGGAACCCTCATCGTCGTAACCGACGGAGTGCTTCCACATTAGATGCAGCGTGCTTCCTACCTAATTCAGGTTATATTATTGTTGTGTGGACGCCCCCAGACGATGAAGTAGGCTAGCCCAATACGTAGATATATAGGGAGAGGTCTAGACGTCGGAAAGTAAAGTAGGAGTCGAGGGGTTAGATGGGTGTTGATGAAGGAGCAAAAAAAAGAGTAGGAGTCGAGTTGAGTAGAAGGCATCTGAACATGCGACATAACAGCGGCAACGAGGATGAGATCACTGTTATCTCATGATACTATAGAGTGGCTGTGTGTTCTACGAAATCCTCTTCGACACTGCTATATCATAGCACACACAGCCACTGTGTAGTATTGCGATATAACAGTAGTGACGAGGATGTCGCAGCTCACACAGCCACTGTGTAGTATCGTGACATAACAGTGGCGATGAGAATTGTGTAGCTCACACAGCCACTGTGTAGTATCGTGACATAACAGTGGTGACGAGGATTTCGCAGCTCACACAGCCACTGTGTAGTATTGCGACATAACAATTATAGAGCAATTAATATCAAATATCTAGAGGAAAAAATATTTTGCACCTCGATATTTCAGAACGCACACTCTCTCATTCTTTTTCCTCTCTCATTCCTTTCACATTCTGTCATTCTTTTTACATTCTTATTCTCTTTTTTCTCTCTTTTCTCTTTCTTGTTTGTCATATTCAAATCAGCTTTTTTACTTAAACGTCGTGATGCAATTACAAAGCCACCTTACTTAGTTGCATATTCTGCAAGCTGCTCTTTACATCAAAATTATAAATAACCAGACAGGATCTTATATCATACTAATGAAATCCATTATTATTTATTATATTTCTATTCTGGACATATAAAATCCTGATCTCATTTCTGTTTAATCATCAAAGAATACTGAAATATAAAAAAGCAACAAACAAGAAAATACGAAAACTAAAAGGACAGATCTATGTTACTAATTAATCTTGATTTTCTTATTTTAGTACTTCTGGACAAGTGAGAAATGAATTGAGTTCTTTTAAACATTTACTAATTCATCATCGCTCTTGAGGCGTTACGACATCCGTTAACGTTTTGCTTGACCAATCTATCATTCGTGACATCTGAGTTCAGAATGTTTTCATAAAATTCTGATTAGACATTGTGTCTTTATTTTCTTCCTTTAACGTTTTACGTTTTCATTCTCTAATCACTTTATCCAAAATGCTAACTTGATTTCGACCAATAAAAATTTCGAACATAATGTTGATAACTTACTTTAATGTATTATTTTGTTACATATTTTATTTTACATTCTCAAATTACCCTATAAAAGTACCTTATAAAGAAAACTTAAATTTAAAAAATGTATGAATATACAGTGAGGTACTTAGCAAGTCTGCAAAGTGTTATTACATCAGGTGTAGCTGGAGTCTCTGTGACATTGATGTAATAATGATTTACAATTATACCTGGGTGTTAAAAACTCATTAATCACCTGCTCCTTTTTATTATAAGCCTACTTGAAATCCTTTACATTCACACATGTAATCAAACACATCGTTGATTTGAAGCTGGTCTATACTTAATTGATTATTTTAATTAACCTCAATATTTCACTTCCAGGCTCTTGGAGGTTGGATTTATTCCGTTTTAGGAATGGGGAGAAAACTCTTGATAAAGAAGCTGACAGATGCTTATAAATAAATCGGAATATGTACCTTTTATATATATATATATTTCATGAAAACTATAATACGATTAGTAGGAAGACAAAGTATGCGACAAATATAGACATCAATTTGAAATTCTTAATTTAGATGCTATTTCTTGACGTATAAAGAGCCTAAAGTGACCTTAACCTGCCTCAAGAAAAGTTAATGTATGCGTAGTCAAGTGGTAGCTAACTAAATGCTTCTGGTTTAGAGTTGGAGTCGCAATTATGTGAATTCCTTGCATTCAACGATAATCTATTTCGTTTAAGATGGACTATTTAATAATTTCTTATAATTTTCAAGCTAAAGTATTTTATTACTTTAGATCAACATATAATTAAAGGTGAATACAATGTAAACCTAAATTATTTTTTCCGAGTGATAAATTCCTCAAAAGATAACACCCACACCCCCACACACACACATATGTATATATAAAAATATCGTGTACATTTTTGGGACTAATTTCTTGTGCTAGGCCACTGGTAATAATAATTTGTATAATTCTTATTACCCTAATATTATTATATATATATATATATATAAAGGACAAGCAACCATATATATTATATATATATATTATATATATATTATATATAATATATATATATATATATATATATATATATATGTATATATAACTTTTTTAGTTCCTACCGATAATGTTTATATTTCCATACCGAAATCTACCCGGAAATAATTGTTGGTTTTTAAAATCTATCATTATTTAACCTTTTATTAATTATAAATATATATACATACATATATATGTATATGTATATATATATATATAATATATATATATATATTATATTATATATATATATTATATATATATATATATATATATATATATATATATATATATATATATACGTGGTCTGTTCAATGAATATCCGGACTGTTGCCATAGTAACGAAACTAAAGCACGCAGAGTAAAGCTACTTGGCATGATTGACCTGGAACTCCGCCGTGCATGCGCACTAAGTTTTAACGTTCTTGCTAACTTCCGCTGCTTACAGTAGTGCTTGGAAAGAACGTGTGATCGTCGCATTGACCATGAACCGACATCAAATTTTGCCAAAAGCTTGGTGATACCTGCTCAGAGGCCTACGCAAAGTTGCCGAAAAATGTATGGAGAGGAGTGTATAGGCCGATGGAATATCGACGCTGACGAACGTTCTGGGAGACCCGCAGCCAACAGAACTGACAAAAACAACAGAGACTGAAACAAATAAAAGATATATATATAGATATTATATATGTGCGTATATGTGTATGTATATGTATATGTTATATATATATATATATATATATATATATATATATATAATATATACTGTCTATATGTATTTAATAGCAGGAGAGAGATAAATATTTGGAAAATTAATCTATAAAATACATACTTTACACGAGGACTATGGGTCTACCAATTCTTAAATAAAGATACAGTTACACTTTCAAATTGCCAGATGTGCAACCTTTGAAGTATAAATTTCCTCTATTATATAAAAGATGCGTAGTGGATATCTATGTTTTATATTCTACAGGATTTACTACAGCAAGTGATTTTATTAGGAACCCTTAAATCTAAATAGTTTTTTGTCGATTTACTGATATTTAATGCTATTCTTAGTTGACATTTACTGACGTTCTATAATCAGTAACTATTAGCATTGCTACTTTTTCGCTTTGTATTTTAGTTATTTAACAGTATCGTATTTACTGCTTTAGTTAACTAACTTGCTGTTTTAGTTACCTTTCTTGCTGGTTTAGTTAGTGAACAAGTGGCAAACAGCGGAATGGCCTATAGATACACAGATGATGAGATTAAACCAACTTCATGGGTAGTAAGCAGTCGCAGGTCAATAGCGACAATGTTAATATTGCTGAATATGTGTACTGGAACACGAAGTTCAACCATCTACAATTGTGAGATCAACCTCTATGTAAGATTTTGATGATAGCAATCTAGAAGCGGGGTGATTTGCTGCATATAGTCGGCTGTAGTTGATTTCGCAAAATATAAATGATCGACAGTGGAAAAGATGGGGGATAAAACCGTCAACAAAATGCAAAATATATCGAGTCGATTCTGTCTGCTATATTCTGCAAAAACCTCCATAATATGTTGTCGAGACATCAAAACAGCTGCTGAGCTGCTCGCTGCAGTAGTTGCGATTTATAATAAACATTTTGTTGGCAAGACACCAACCAAATCATTCTTCAGCTTGAAAATATGCCTAATAATGAGTCTATCTTCCTGGAATCGCCGTCGTGCTGAGTAGAATATGAGATTATTTCGGTAATACTAGAATCTCAAAGGTTGTGTTCTGCAATAAGTTGAAACCTGGAAGCTGCTGAGATGGCACCCGCAACTCTGTTACAAGAAATGTCGTCAAACGACATCTCAGTGTTGCAGAGGACTTAATTACGATTGCAAGAAATAACTCAGTGACTAACATAAAACTATGGCTGATGGTTAAAAAATGGTGCGTGAGTCGAAATGAATAAAACAAGAAGAATATAAAGAAAAAGATAAAATAAGATCGATTGCATCAGATCTTCCAACAACGTTCCGCAATATCTGAGTTCATGGTTGCACCAATAACTTTTGTTTACAATCTCAGGAAAGAGCAAAACATAGTCACTAGATTTCCTTCATTAAATTTGAGAGAGAAAAAGTCTTTATTGCTGCCAAGCTGTACTTGATTATGAGGGAGAGTCAGAAAAAAATACTTAAACATTTAATCCACACTAAACCGTTTCAAATTATATTAACTTAACGCTTAAATTTTTTCCAGGTAAAATTCGTCTGGATTCGTTCAGTACTCGTTAAATCTAGATATGCTCTCGCTGGTTGTATCCCCCAAAGCAGGCGGCTTTGTGGGAACATTAAATTGTGTAATGAAGGGAGATTAGTGCGTTGAACATAGACATTCAAGTACTGATGTGATATGAATGCACAGCTTTTTAAAATAATCAAACAGTGAGTCAGCCACAAAATATGTTAGAGACACTAAATACACACACTGGTAAAATAAGAATTTCAGTGTTCATACAGAATATGAATTTGATCTGCATAAGAGTGGATTCAATCACAGAAATCAGAAAAAAAACCCAATTAAATCCATGTATTCCTTATGAAAAAAAGAAGTGATTATTGAAGTTACGGATAACTTGTCCTTTATAATGAGAGTTGTGTAGAAAAAAGGGAAAATGAGTTGGGAAACAAAAACTCATAACATCAATAATGGCGGAATGACAGTGGAGATGAATTGGGAGGTGAATAAGAAGGAAATAGTTGTGTAAATGTTTGCGTGTGAGTGGATGTACGAGTTGAGAGTGAGCATGAAAAAAAGACTTCAAAGATGTAGAGTCAACAAATCTATTTTTGATGTTGTTTCAACCAAGGTCAGCCTTAACTAAGCAAACTTGTGAATTTCATTATCCAAAGTGTATATGTATCTCTTTTCGTTAGAGTACTTTGAAGGGAACTTAACGTCTATTTCTTGTAGTGTCAAGCTAATACGCAGTAATTTCTCCGATTTTAACGGAGAAATGTTTACCAAACAAGAACTAAACGACGCTCAGATTACACGAGCAGCGTCTTAAATGAAAAAACTTTACATGATATTGCATATTGTTCTTCTAGAGAAGAAACGTAACGATAACGATCGGGATGCCATTTGTCACAGGTTTCCTCTAGGTCACAGCTAATCTTGGACTAATCACAAATATCAGTTACTACCTTTTTTTCATCTTTACGTCGGGATGGAGGGCAGTGCATATGACCCTTCTCATGACCTAAAAAAACTAGGAGACGTGTGATAAGATGGCATATTTATATTGAAGGCCTGGTCCAAATGCTTACAAAACAGCAGACACCGTTAAAGGTATAAAAGGTGCCAGATATTGCTGTTAAACTATGTCACGTTTTAACACCAGTAATTGTTGACTATAAGATTTAGTCTTCTACTAAAGTAGGCAACTGTGTGATTTGAACTTATAACGCAAGAACAGGAACAAATACA
>NC_043007.1:15425159-15435159 GCF_006345805.1 Octopus sinensis
TAAGATTTAAACCGCTTATAGCTGCGTAATAGCACATTTATATATTCTGACAGGGTCGATAACTGCACCATGAGCGAAGCAAACCTAGGATACTGGACTGCACAGTGTTATCCTAATGGGAATCGTCAACAGTTTTACTCAATTGGCTCTATGAAACAGATCATTTTCTCTGTCAATATATATATGTATATTTTGCCGCCTATATTTATGGCTGATTTAGCTCAATGCAAAATTGCACGGTATAAAATGAATGTGGGCAGCTAGGAGCTAGCAATATATGTGTTTGCCGCACATACAGTCGCAATTAGTGACGACTAAATTTTCCCTATACGGTCTATATTGCAACGTGCTACTCAGGTTAATTTTAATCTATATACACACACAAACGCAACATACATATACATACATGCGTATATATGTACATAGTTATATATATATATATGTACATAATCATATATATATATATATATTATTAGTTTCAGCTTAGAGCTGCGGCCATGCTGATGCACCGCAGTTAATATATATATGTATATGTATATATATATATATGTACATATTAATATATTTATATATGTACATAGTTATATATATATGTATATTATATATATATTATATATATATATATATATATATATATATATATATATATATATATATACATATATATACATACGTATACATACATATTAGATGTATATATGGAGATGCAGACACATATATAGTTCAGATTTACAGTAAACAAAATGCAAAGACAGGTGACGAACCAACAAGCAGGTGTATTAGTTTGACGGATGGAAAAATATTTGATACTTCGAGAGATAGCGAAGTGAGGTAGAGAAAAAATGTGTAGGATATATATACGTACGAACGTACACACACACATACACGCGCGCGCACGCACACACGTATATATATATATATATATAATATATGTATACATATACATATATATATATATACACACACATACACACATATATATACATACATATTTAGATATATAATACATATATATGATTGTATGTATGCACATATATATACAACGAGACCATAGCTGGCGTGATTTCCTAGTCCACAGTTTCTTCCCTAACCACACCGCCCAGCCTGGCTCGTCTGCTACTCCCGCCCACGCTGCCCAACCTGCTCCTACCTTTCTAACACCACTGTCCTCACAAGCAACCATCATCGTCCCTATAACACCAACGACTTGTTTACCTACACTACTACTAACGTCATTTACTGCATCTCCTGCTGTTCTGCCCTTCCTGTACATCGGTCAAACGGGACACCGCTTGGCTGACCGGTTCGCGGAGCACCATCGAGACATGAGACTCGGCAATGACACCCCGGTCTCGTGCCATTTCCGCTCTATCAGTCACTTACTACAACATCTGTCTGTGTGCGGACTGTCTTTGCACAAGGGCCATCCGGACTCCTGCCTTCGCCGTGAACAAATATTAATCTCTCTTCGGTCATTTGTGCCACATGGGCTCAAATCCCCTCCTCTCTTCGTCTGACACTCACTTTCTCTCTTCACTCTTACATACCGCTTCTTTTCATTACTACCACCCACAACCACACCCATACCCCTTGTATCACATAGCCAGAATTAGTGACGACTACACATACACACACACACACACACACACACCACAGACAATCTTCAATAGCATCAACACACATACCACTATATGAACAGGCACATGTTGCGGACGCACACACGCACTCACACACCGACACGCGCCTCTTCATACACGCAAACACTCTTACACATTCACACACACCATTCTCATATACACGAACACGCACGCGTACCTTCATTTGGGGTCACCGGCACTATATTATCTACCTTTTTTTCAAACTCTTCCTGCAAACTTTTTTCAAATCATTCTCCATGCTTGGCCGCAAAATCTACTAGTTTTTTTCATTGTCACTCTGTTTATTTTCTCTTATCGCTTTCTGTTGAAGAGCATAGGCTCGAAACATAAAATACTTTTTCATTTTCCCGAGCGTCAATCTAATATATCTGTCTCCATCTTTTGTTTTTCTATAAATTGCAACTCAGCCTCTCAGCCTCTCTCTCTCTCTCTCTCTCTCTCTCTCTCTCTCTCTCTCTCTTTATATATATATATATATATACTATATACTCTTTTACTCTTTTACATGTTTCAGTCATTTGACCGCGGCCATGCTGGAGCACCGCCTTTAGTCGAGCAACTCGACCCCAGGACTTATTCTTTTGTAAGCCCAGTACTTATACTATCGGTCTCTTTTGCCGAACCGCTAAGTGACGGGGGACGTAAACACACCAGCATCGGTTGTCAAGCAATGCTAGGGGGACAAACACAGACCCACAAACATATACACACATACATATAACATATATATACATATATATACGACAGGCTTATTTCAGTTTCCGTCTACCAAATCCACTCACAAGGCTTTGGTCGGCCCGAGGCTATAGTAGAAGACACTTCGCCAAGGTGCCACGCAGTTGGACTGAACCCGGAACCATGTGGTTCGTAAGCAAGCTACTTACAACACAGCCACTTCTACGCCTATATATATATATATATATATATATATATATATATATATATATATATATATAATATATATATATATATATATACATATGTATATAAGGTGAAAATCATAATACACTTGTAGTGCAGCTGAAAACATGGGTGATGCTACGTGGGGATCGTGTCTTCATATACTCTGGCTTATGTAACACAGTCAGTCATAGTGAAGATCCAGTGTGTGGCATGTAAGTATAACCCTACGCATCTTATATATATCACCGTTATTATTTATGAAGACCACTCCTCCGGTATTTTCTTTTAATATGCTATCGATGCAGAGGCTATATTTCTCTTATTGACCACCAGCCAAGTGACGATAAAGAAATGAATTTTCTTTTGAACTGTAATTCATTTAAAAATGATTTTCCTTTTATTAAAATTCAACAAAAAAGTAATAAATAGAAATTGAAATTCAAACGAACTTACAAATCGTAAGAATAAGATTAATGCATATAAAAATACTTTTTCTTCTATTTCTTTCTTTTATTCACTTCTTCCACGTTCAATTGATATAATCTCTTTTTCTTATGATTAATTACATGCTGCCTAATAGTTTAACATTACGACGCTGGACGTAATCACCCTAAACATCTAGATGTCAGTAAACCTCTAAGAAAAGGTGTCAATTCACCAGAAACTAATATTTTAGAGATTCTTTTAGCTCTGTGAAATATTATCAATAGAGATTAACTCTTGCAATGCCAAAATAAATTGAGTCTTTAAATATTGTCAATTTAACGCTAAAACTAATTACTTGCTCTCCACCACTTTAAATATTGGTTTTTAAATCTTGGTACAAGTCCAGCAATTTCAAGTAAGTCGATTAGATCAATCTCACTTCTCAGATGGTACTTATGTTATCGACGCCAAAATGATGGAAGACGAAATTTGAATTCAGAACGTAAAGACGGACCAAATGCCGCTAAGAATTTTCCCTGCGCGGTAACGACATTACAAACTCGCCAAGCTAAACTTCACTTTAAATATTACCTCCCAGAATACGATGTACATTTACTTTATCAGATATTCATTAATCTATATACTGTATATATATATATATATATATATATATATATGCTTACTCTGCTATATATATATATATATATGTATATTGGCCTGCTCGCTTAGCCAGCGGGGTGGCGTCATTCGAAGGCTAAAACAATGCGAACGCATTGTGACCAGCGATGTGTAACAACGTCTGATGGTCTGGTCGGTCACGTGATCACGTGACGTATATGTATATGTATGTATGTATGTGTGTGTGGTGTGTATGTGTGTGTAGTCATTCTACACAATGTAGAATGGCTGATAAAACGTTATTAGTTTAATGCTTCAATTCTTGAATTATTTAAATTATCATTCGAACGTATTTTACGTGCATTTGTATATTTGGTTCATAGGCGCAGGAGTGGCTGTGTGGTAAGTAGCTTGCTAACCAACCACATGGTTCCGGGTTCAGTCCCACTGCGTGGCATCTTGGGCTAGTGCCTTCTGCTATAGCCCCGGGCCGACCAATGCCTTGTGAGTGGATTTGGTAGACAGAAACTGAAATAAGCCTGTCGTATATATGTATATATATACGTATGTGTGTGTGTGTTTGTGTGTCTGTGTTTGTCCCCCTAGCATTGCTTGACAACCAATGCTGGTGTGTTTACGTCCCCCGTCACTTAGCGGTTCGGCAAAAGAGACCGATAGAATAAGTACTGGGCTTACAAAAGAATAAGTCCCGGGGTCGATTTGCTCTACTAAAGGCGGTGCTCCAGCATGGCCGCAGTCAAATGACTGAAACAAGTAAAAGAGTAAAAGAGTATGTGAATCAAAAGCACATTTGTTCATATTTTCGTATATGTTTCACACATATAATATATACATTTGTGTATATTTGTTAACACGTAATACCTAACTATTATCTCTTTTTAGTTACGTCCATTCTCGCAGCCTATGTCTGGCAAGTATATATACTTGTCAACTGCCATACTTTTTTTTACACGTTATATATTTTTTCTCTCTAGTTTCAGCTCAGAGCTGCGGCCATGCTGATGCAGCGCCGTTTTGCTACACTGTTATTACGAAGAGCCTCCTCTAATATGTGGCACTTGGTGACGCATGGAGTTTGATATAGTTACCCTCATTTGCACCTCTTGCCGTGAGGTAGGTTCATCTGGGACTCTCGACAGGAAGCGGTCCAGCTTTGATTTAAAAACACCTACATCAACTTGTGCAAGTTCCTCAGACTCTTTGGGAGAATTTTAGGATCTTTTCGGTTTGAACGGCAGTTTTTTCTAGCAGTGTTATATGAAATTGTCACCCATAATTATGACCCTAGTATCGATCTATTGCATTTCAATCTGTTTTGGGTGTTAGGGTTAGGAGTGGAGGAGGGTATCTTTTTTTCTTCACAAATGTAAATAAATCCAATCTGTCTCTTAAACGAGGAACATATTCATACGGCACAGAATGTTTTATACCTCAATGGACGTCATTGATTGGTTGAAATTGCAGAAATTGAAGAAAAAAAAACAACAAAGATCTTACAAACTATACAATTTTCTTAATAAAGCCAAGAGAAAAAGATGTTTTATCAACACATTCTACCAGTATACGAAGCTTAAAATTTTTAGTTACCTAGAAATTATGTTAAAAAACTGCCGTTCAAACCGAAAAGATCCGAATATTAAAAAACTGTGGGACCCTTGAAACCCAGGCTATTGCAGTAACTGGTCCTGAAGCGTGATGGCATTGCTGGGACCTCTATATGTAGACATTTTGCGTAATTTTGAATCTGTTGCGTGCATTGCGGTGTCCTTACAGTGTATGAACGTTTAGGATGTTGGATTTTGTCTCTCCTTGATACAATTGAAACATTCCTGCTTGAGACTTTCAATTCCATTCGAACGTTGTGTACAAAAGATCTTGTAAGATTTAGAAAATTGGAAATCGTTGTTCCAGACATATAGCAACAATGACGGTATGCTATTTTGTTCTTCAGTTCTTTTGTTAGCACTTTATCTACTATATCGGTTCTGAAAGAAAATTAACCATTATAATTTGTCTGAAGAGAATAATATACTGAAAATTAAGTATTATCAAATACCTACCCTCTCTTTATGTTAATTTGCCCTTAACTGCTTCTAGTCTATACCAAACAAAAACCTAGGTTATAGACCATGAATAATATTCCACTGAAATATAATCTCTCTCTCTCTCTCTCTCTCTCTTTTCATTTCCATTTTAACAGTTACTATTATATGGTCAGATGAGGTGGCGAGCTGGCAGAAATGTTAGCATGCCGGGCAAAATGTGTAGCAGTATTTCGTCTGCCGCTACGTTCTGAGTTCAAATTCCGCCGATGTCGACTTTGCCTTTCATCATTTCGTGGTCGATAAATGAAGACCAGTAACGCACTGGGGTCGATATAATCGACTTAAACCGTCTGTCTGTCCTTGTTTGTCTCTTCTGTGTTTAGCCTCTTTTGGGTAGTAAAGAAATAAGTATTTCGTCAGCCGTTACGTTCTGAGTTCAAATTCCGCCGGGGTTGACTTTGCCTTTCATCCTCTTGGGGTCGATTCAATAAGTACCAGTTACACACTAGGGTCGATATAATCGACTTAATCCGTTTGTCTATCCTTGTATATCCTCTCTGTGTTTAGCGCCTTGTAGGTAGTAAAGAAATAGGCATTTCGTCTGCGTTCAAACTCCGCCGGGGTTTACTTGCCCTTTCATCCTATCGTTGTTGATGAAATGAGTACCAGCCATGTATTCGACTGATTCCGACCCTTAAAATTTCGGGTGTTGCGCTTATAGTAGAAAGTATTATTACGCGGTCTTTTATGCTAATTATTTTTTCCACCCAAATTAGAGTAACTTAAACAACAGTAATAATACCCTCGTGACAACTAAAGGTTTCATGTTTATGCATTGTTTTCTGTCGATAAATTTTAATATGTTTCTATTTCAATGAAAAATATTATATAGTTACTGTCTTAAATTTGGCTTTATACCAACCAAACAAAGGCAATCTAAACAAAATTAATAATATTCTGGCTTGACTTCTGAAGCTTGTTTTTTTTCTACTTCTAGTTAAACGAATATTATTTTATGGTCATTAATCTTCATTTGTTTTTTTCTCCTCACTAAATCACGGTAGACTAAGCAAATTTAATTATATTCTTATGACATCTGAAGTGTCCTTTTCTATTCGATATACTTTAATACTTTCCATTACTTTCACTAAATTGATATAACAACATTTAAGTCATTTACCATTACAAAATTTTAAAAATTATTCTTGTTTTTAATATAGTCTTAGGCTTCTAAGTTTATTCAGACTTCGCAACCTTAGAGATAGAAAGAGATGAAATACCAGCAGCATATGTACACATACCGATTTAGTTTTAAAAAAATTCATTTCTATAGGGAACTCCATATATATATATATATATATATATATATATAGAATATATATATATATATATATATATATATATATATATATATATATATATATATATATATATATAGATAGATATATATATATATATATATATATATATATATATATTATATATATATATATATATATATATATATATATATTATTATATATAGATATATATATATATATTATATATATATATATATATATATAGATATATATATATATATATATATATATATATATATATATATATATATATATATATATATATATATATATATATATAATATATATATATAATATATATATATATACACAAGGCGGCGAGCTGGCAGAAACGTTAGCACGCCGGGCGAAATGCGCGTTGCCGTATTTCGTCTGCCGTTACGTTCCGAGTTCAAATTCCGCCGAGGTCGACTTTGCCTTTCAACCTTCCGGGGTCGATAAATTAAGTACCAGTTACGCACTGGGGTCGATGTAATCGACTTAATCCCTTTGGCTGTCCTTGTTTGTCTCCTCTGTGTTTAGCCCCTTGTGGGTAGTAAAGAAATATATATATATATATATGTGTGTGTGTGTGTGTGTGTGAAGGTTATGAGAGGTAATGGTGTCGTTGAGACCCAAAGTTGTCAGGTAATGCTGAATAAGTACTATAGATATCACACCGTCTCCGATGAAGGAATATAATAAATATCCTGGAAACAGCTGTAAGGCCTATCTATAAATGTTCTAAAATCTACACATCCTTGTTTTTTTTATCTCATTACGAAATATAATATATATATATATATATATATTATATATATATATATATATATATATATATATATATATATATATATGTATATATATATATATATATATGTATGTATGTATGTATATATATATATAGTCCATGATATGATATGTTTCAGAACCGTACAGATGACCAATCAATATCACATACATAGACATGTATGTAACAATGATAAGGTCCTGCGCATAATGAAATGTATACTAATTACATAACAGTCTCGGCAATCTGTTGATCATAACCCAACGGACAAATATAATACATTATCAAATTAATTAGGAATAATCTTGCATTAGACTGAATGACTGAATGAAGCAGGAGGGGTTTGATATTTAGATTCTGAATAATTAAGAAAAAGGGTCAAGTCAGCTGTGTTTTATGACATTATAATTAGATTCAAATCATTTATCAATTGGCAGACATACGACTACTTTTTACTAAGAACCAACATAAAAATAAGCGGTGTTTTCATTGACTCAGTACTTAGAAATACGATATCACGTTACGTATTGTCCACAGTAGAATAAGAGAATTAAGTTACAGACACACTGTTCAGATGGTTGAGGGGTTGAGCGATTTAATACCTCCATACACATAAATAATATAAGAGCATAAACAAAACCATATATACTTCTACGTGCCTTGCACACAAACATAGAGATGCACAGCGCTCAGGTTAAATTTGATGGTATTTTATGTATCTTGTTCTCAGGCACAGTTTGATGTATTGTTTAACGGTCAATGGCGTAGGGCAACATTGATATTAATATTATATGGTCCAGTGATTAGAGCAGCGGACTCGCGGTCGGAAGATCGCGGTTTCGATTCCCAGACCGGGCGTTGTGAGTGTTTATTGAGTGAAAACACCTAAAGCTCCACGAGGCTCCGGCAGGGGGTGGTGGTGATCCCTGCTGTACTCTTTCACCACAACTTTCTCTCATTCTTACTTCCTATTTCTGATGTACCTGTATTTCAAAGGGCCGGCCTTATCACTCTCTGTGTCACGCTGAATATCCCCGAGAACTACGTTAAGGGTACACGTGTCTGTGGAGTGCTCAGCCACTTACACGTTAATTTCACGAGCAGGCTGTTCCGTTGATCGGATCAACCGGAATCATCATCGTCGTTACCGACGGAGTGCTTCCACGTTATAGTTGAGAAAAAGTTATCTGACACCGAGCACTAGAAGCCAAGGGTATATTCGAAAACAGTTATCTGTAACATTCCGGGTATCAAAACGCCGACATCATAACTGTTGCCCGAAGTTCTGTGAAAACTGTAACGGTTTTCAGGTGTGACATGGATATCACGAGAAGTAAGGTACCGAAACTGCGAAGATCTTTGGATGTTCTCCAGTGAGGGGTGATGCCTTTGAAAAGCTCCTTAGGATACATTAATACGGTTATGTGACGTTGCTGGAGACTGTTGCCAAACCTTAGCTGGAGAGGGTTGCTGCTGGAGGGCTATGTGTTTGGCAGAAAGATTCGGCTCCTTGTCGGAAAGTTTTTACTTCAGCAGCCCCAAATTCTGGCCTGCTAATTCTCTGATTGTAATCTCATTGTCCACTATGTGGGGCGCGACTGAGAAAGACACTAATCGCACTGCCTCAAAGTCTAAGGTCGAGCTGGTGACCAAGAGCAAGGAGGTGCTCGAAGACCTTCTCAGTGAGGAACCTATGCACCAGGTTTGGAAGCTTTTCATGTGGTACAGGTACTTTTGAGTAAGATGTTGATCTCCCAGCCTTAATCTCATTAATACATTTGTTTATTTATTTTTACAAATCCTTTTATTTTGGGATGGGATATTGTGCTTCATTTTTCTGTTATGCAAACTGTCAATTGTGTATATACATGCATACACGCACGCACACACACACACACACACAACACACACACACACACACACACACACACATCCACACACACACACATGTATATATATTGGGGGAGAATTTCCAAAAAACAAAAGACAGGTGATGTAGCCAACAAACAGATGTATTAGTATATTGCTCGGGAAGTGAAAAAGTCTTTAACGTTTCGAGCCTACGCTCTTCCACAGTAAAATCACAGAAAGAAACTAGGAGAGAAAATAATGAATGTGTAGTGGCTAGCGGTGTGTGTATATCTATCTTTCCATCTATCTATCTATCTATCTATCTATCTATCTATCTATCTATCTATC
>NC_043007.1:15437659-15455159 GCF_006345805.1 Octopus sinensis
CTTACAACATTTAATAAAATGATGTAGTGCGAAACGATCGTACTAAATTACAGCAGTTATTTTTGTTGCTTATTTTGATTATATATATACACTATTGTGTGCGCGCGTACGTACATACATGCATTTATGCATATATTATATGTCGTTCGTAAGTGTGTGGCTATTTGATTGTATGTGCTTTCCTTCCTCTTGAGAATCGACGTTCTTTATATTAATGCACAAATATAAATACTCGTGACTTATTATAAAACATAAAATAAATTATCTGTACATGATTTATTGGGTTGCGAAATAATTGTCGTTAAATATGATTTTCCAATGTCTAAAGAAATTTTATACTGTATTTCAGTCATTATTTATAATTCCATACATTCTTTATATTTATTCTTTTGTATCGCTCTATATATGCTTTATGCTTTGTATAATGGTACATTAAGGAACTTATTTTATGAATACCACTGTATTAGCTCAATCCATATATTGTGAATTATATATATATAAGATATATTATAAATGATTAAGTTGAATATATCAATGGCCAAACATGTTATCATAAAACATGTAGACTTATATATATCGAAACACGCAATGAGTCGAAACAGGGGCAGCTGAAGAAGGGGAATGTCCCCTCTGTTGTTTGTCTTGTATTCTGCTTTTTCGTTGTTAAAAAAAGTCCGTTTCCTTGTTTTGCCTCTATGTTTTCGTTTCTCGTCGTGTTCTACGTTTATTTATGGTGTCCTGTACTCATATATGCATGTATATATACGTATAGATGTAGGTATGTACATATATGTATGTATGTATGCATATGTTTTATTTATTAAATTGCTAGTATATATATATATATATATATATATATATATATATATATGTATGTATGTATTATGTATGTATGTATGTATAGGCGTGTGCCAACGGAGTTAATCCGTAAGTGCTGCCGAATAGTAATACAGAAATGTGTATATAAACTCATGTTTTTCTTATATGCATGTACGTAAGCATACACTAATACACAAGGCAGATGCAGAGAGGAGGCGCTAAGCTTAGTGGTTAGGGTGTTGGGCTCGTGATCGTAAGGTTCTGGACAGTGCGACGTGTTGTGTGCTTGAACAAAATACTTCATTTGACGTTGCTCCAGTCCACTCAGATGGCAAAAATGTGTAATCCTGCGACAGATCAGCTAAGCTACAACTGTCTTAGGTAAAGGTGGAAGTTACTGTCTCAAGTTATGCCGAGAAAATAGCTTCCAGCTTCACGCAAGGCAGCGGCAGCATAGCTCTACGTCTATCTCAACTTTTGAAAATCAGAGAAACCTGTAAAACAGGTTAAGTCTTTAAAAGTTTAAAAGTAAAAAATCTAAACGAATCCCAGTACATTTTCGACATTTTTGTTCTATATTTGTTCCCGTGCGGAATAAAGTATATATATATATATATATATAAGTAGAAAGTAATGTAAAAATATTACGAAGGATATATTATAAATAGTTAAGATTATTTATGAATATATCAATGGCCAAACATGTCATCAAAAAACATGAAAAGTCACAATTATAACTAAGAGGATTGAAAAAAAACTCTTACATGTTAGAAATAGTAGCTAAAACCGCTATAAAACCGTTATATCACTCATATCATTTCTCCTCACGATAACAATTGTCTTCTGGCGACATGGCAAATAAAATCCACAACTTGAAAAAATAATTGGTTAATTCCCTTTTGCAATTTTGGCGTTAGGGACCACTTAAGGGACCCATTGGCCTCGTCAGGGGAAAAATTCCTATAGATAGAAATCAAAATAAGACTTTACCTTAGGGGTTAGCATGAATTCCCGACCGGCAATAGAAATGTTTTCACCTCTATCTACACAATCAAGTTTTGAATTCAAATGCCATGCACAACGTTTGTGTGTGTGTGTGTGAGTGTGCGCGCGCATATTTATATAGCTACATATTGTGCGAAGAAAATTTTAGTGGTTACTTTTTTAGTATGTAGCATCCATTGGAAATTTCGACGGAGGCCACATAATTGAAACTTCGAAGTAAGTGTTAAACTTCTCGTAAAAGCTTACTAAATATGTAAATATACTTAATCTTATTAATATGTGATTGTCAAGTGTAATGCTTGACTATTTATATATGTAACTATTCAAGAAAAATATACATTTATGCATATACACTCACAGACGTATATTCACGTTTGACTGAAAACATCGTAAAATACTTAGATTTTTCTAAAATTTTCTCTAGAATGGCACATTGCAATATATATATATATATATATATATATATATATATATATATATATATATAGATATATTTATATATTTATATATATATATATATATATTGCGCACGCGCGTGATATGCAAGTATATTAAATTTTTCTTGTGAGCAAATACATGCATATGCATATATGTAACATTTATATGCATATATATATATATATATATATATATATATATATATATATATATATATATATATATATATAGAGAGAGAGAGAGAGAGTGAGAGAGAGAGAGACCGTTACATTTCCCTTGTGAGTAAAGTATGCAAGTTTATAGACCAAACTGATACATACTTCTGTAATGGTTTAACAAACATGGACAGCCAGTATTCTCGTCAATTTCATTTATACATGTGTGTGAAATATTAATTTTTGCCTTGACTGAACCTTTATAAAACTTATAAAATATATTTTCCAATGGTTCCACCTGGAAAGTTATTAACATTGCCAAGCATTATGTAACTGCTGTAATGTTCCATTTGAATATCTGTTAATCGACATATAGAACCATAGCCTAAGAGAGGAAGAAGTTTGACATTTTATTAGAGAAGAAAAGTTTTAGTGATTTCTATGGGGAATCGACGGCCGTAACGCAGTATGGGTGAGCGTTGTAGGAATGACAGCTTTGTTAGGTTGTTCGCTAGTTCAGAAAATGTACGTCTCTTTTCTGCGAAATATATATTTTTGACGTATTAGTGTCTGTAACTATTTATCTTCAACGATAAATTACCAGATTATAGCCTAATACTTGAGTCAGACAGCATATCGGACGTATCACATAACCCGTTCTGCCGTCAGTATTCTTAGCTGTACACGCACTATTCAGTGTGGCAGCTTGTGTCTTACGGACCCTGAGAGCTATGCCAGCGGAGTGCTAGCTCCTTACAGTCCCCATCCATACTGGACAGGTCAAGGAATGGAAGGCAGAATAATTTGGGGCTCCCTTCCCAGCGGTAAATGTGAGTTTGCACAAGGCCAACATCTCTTTCAATCAAACTAAAAAGAAGAGTTACAGGAACATATTTGACAGTTCAGACATCAAGACCTGGAAGAAGACAAGCCCAGAGTCAAGAACAGCGGAGAATGGCCTTCGATATTCTATGCCCCAAACGCTGCGAATGGTTTTAGTAACTAAGGACTACATTGATCACTGAGTCATTCCTTAAATATTCACCGTAATTCAGAAAATTGGCTTTTTATAAATGTAGCATCTTCAGTTGGCCTGGGAACTTTAAATCATTCAGACTTGTCGATATAAACAATTTAGTATATTCCTGTTAAAAATTCATAAAATTCTGCCAAAAATTAAAACGAGCAATATAGAAAATAACATAACGTTTTGCTGGCTATTTTCAGCTTCTGCTTTATGTATTATATTAATTTAATGGTGTAAATAATTCATTGCTATTAGCAAGTTCGTCTACTGTCTATTGTAGTGTATAGGTGTACTATTAGTTTCTTATTACAGAAGACAAAACAAATTTCAGAAAAGGGGAGATGGTTTATAGTATTTTCCTCGCAAACAAGTGTCCCTATGAAATTTCAGCAGAGTTGCAAGCATATATACGCACATACATTTATACATGTACAGACACACACACACACACAGACGCACACACGCGCACGCGAATACATACATACATAATTGCCTCATTTTGGCAGATGATAGACGCCTCACTTTTAACCTGATTAGTCTGAATGACGTTCTTCCATGAATGTACGCAGAGAAGGCAAGCATCCATCACCATGCGCCTTCATAAAATACAAAATGAACTAAGAAATGATAGTGAAACATCTGTACGTCGTTGGACTTTAATACAAAAAGCTTTTACAACGCTTTTGATAGTCTCTGGGTCGTCATAGTAAGTTCCTCTAACAAGCATTTCGAAATGACTAATATTATAACTGCGATGTATATGTCACTGTATCTTTCACTTAGAGGGCCTACCTTCCCCACAGCTATGCCAAAAATAATGGGCTCTTCCTCCACTCCTTTGAAATCTATTTAATCCTGGCAGGTACTAGCATTCTGGGTCAAGATGTATCTGGGAGTAATGGTAATTAAGGAGTGACTCAAAGCTCCCAACAACTCCAGGATTGGAGCCTCATTACTGGATGCACTTTAATACCTAGGTATGCAAATTAGTGGCTCCAGTCTGTCGTAGCTACAGAATTTGTTGAGTATATAAACAGATAGGCATTTTGTTTCACTACGATTGGTCAAATTCAAATAAACACCTCTGATGAGAGTTCAATAAGATGCGAAAATCGTCTAAGGTTATTTATCAGTTTTTCCAGTCTACGGAGAAATAGCTAAGTTAGCTTTGTGTATAAATCGACAATAAAGGTTACATGTATAAATACATACGTACCTACATGCTTACGAATGTAGGTGCGTCATACTTACATATACACATACTCTTTCATATATTATAAGTCAGACACGGGAAAGTAAACACAGGTAGCTTTGACAATAAAATTTTATAAATTTATTGGTCTGTTTTCAGCGAAGGGAAAATGTTATGAGAATAATTATTTATTGCAATATACAAAAACTGAATAATTCTTGGGAAATGCATGAATCATAACTGCAAGTAAAATGTGGAAAATTAAAATTTTCATTTAAGAAATATGAATATAAGAATCGTCTACCAAATTAATTTTGGTGGGCAGAAACTGTGTGGTACATTTTCACCTTGGTTTCATGTTTATATATATATATATATATATATATATGAAACACTCCTGTCAGAACCTGGGACCTTGAAGACTGCTTTAATGCAAGAAAGTATACTAGTCCATTAATATTCGGTATTCAATATTTCATCTATTCAATAAGACAATCAATACTTCATTTCATTTTACTATATATACTATTTATACTATATATTCTATATTCTACGTTAATATTATAAGAATATAAAAAACATAAAAAACAGACAGAGATGGAATTCCTTTGAATAATATATATATATATATATATATATATATAATATGTATTATTTATATATATATATATATAGGAAGAGTTTACGAAAAAAACAAAAGACGAAGACAGGTGGTGTACAAAACAAACAGATGTATTAGTATAACGCTCAGGAATAGAAAAAGTCTTATATATATATATATATATATATATATATACACACACACACATATACGTACATGCACAAACACACACGCATACTCATACACACACATATTCGAGCCTGTACATGCTTAACTATACAGGTGTTTGCCAATATTTAAATAAAGGCATATGTATACAAACAAATAGACATACCGATTTGTATATTGGCAGGTCTACAAATTGGCATGTCAATATATTTGTTTACATATCACTTTATGTATTGACTAAAACCTTTATGCTTGCGTCCATACATAGGTAGATAAACATATGTGCATGAATCACTAATTATATATACATTTTATATATTTTATGTTTTTTCTAGAATGCCGTTTTTATCATCCGTTTTATTATTGTACTTACTAACCCTTTTCATTTTCCCTTTTTTTCTCTTCTTTCCTTTCTTTCTTTGTCGTTGCAGTTGTTCTCAAGCATAAAAATACCTGGTGATTCATTGTAAGTAATGTTTAAGAGTATTGCAGAAGTTTCTGTTTCTCACAAAACCGAATTATGTACGTGGAATATGATTTCGCATGCATCTGTTTGCGTGCGTGTGTATTCGTGCGTGTTTGTTAAAGGATTAGGGATGTTGTTATATAATCTACCGAACAACTTGTCAATCACCAATAAATACTCGCTTTCCTTAAGTCCCGAAATTCTGTGCTTTTAAAGTCTTCAATATTTGTTTCTTTCCTAGTACTGCATACAATGGCGTTGTCATTGTTTTGTAGCCCCATATCAAGTTGCACTACCTGTTACAATCCATCTTTCTGTATATTTATGCGGAAATTATTCACTATATATATATATATATATATATATACCGGAGTAAACACATACATGTGAAACGAGGTGGAAAAAAGAGTACTCAAATACCAGAGGTAGAGTAATATGGTTTATTTAAAGCAGCAGAAATTCAACAAAAGCTGTTACTCGGAGTTTCCCGTTCCCGTTCGTCGGACAATTTTGTTAAAATAGAATTTTAAAATAAAATTTTAACAAAACTGTCCGACGAACGGGAACCTGAAACTCCGAGTAGCAGCTTTTGAATTTCTGCTGCTTTTAAATATATATATATAATACATATATATACATGATGTATGTATGTATATAGATATATAATATATATACATGATATGTTATATCTATATATTATATATATATCTATATATATATATATATATATATATATATATGTATGTGTGTATATTATATATATATGTGTGTTATATATATATATATATAGTATGTGTATATATATATATATATATATATATATACACATACATATATATATATATATATATATATTATATTCACATATATATATATATATATATAATATATATATATATACACACTATATATATATATGTGTGTAATATATATATATATATATATATATGATTATATATATATATATATATCTATATATATATATGTTAATGTATGTGTATATATTAATTATATATATATATATATATATATAATATGTATATATATATGTATATATATTATATATGTATATGTAGGCGCAGGAGTGGCTGTTTGGTAAGTGACTGGCTTACTAACCACATGGTTCCGGGTTCAGTTCCACTGCGTGGCACCTTGGGCAAGTGTGTTGCACTATAGCCTCGGCTGACCAAAGCCTTGTGAGTGGATTTGGTAGACGGAAACAGAAAGAGAGCCCATTGTATATATGTATATGCATATATATATATGTGTGTGTGTGTGTGCGTGTGCGTGCGCGCGCGCATGTGTGAGTGTGTGTGTGTGTGTGTGTATGTATATCTAACTATACATGCATATATATGTTTATACGCGTGTATGTATAGTTGGGACATGCTATTCAAAGTGGGTAGAACCGACCGCTAGAGTTTATATGGGCACAGGATTCACTAGAGGCGATTGATGCCTCCATACAGTTTATTTTGGTATTTGTATTAACTTCAAAAACAAAACTTAATTTAATATGATAAACCGCCTGTAAGCCAAAATCGCACGACAATGTCCATAATGACGACATCAGAAATAGTTATAATAGACTTCGAAATATGGATAAATAAATAAACGAAACCAAATATATATCATCTATGCAATAAGAAGAAATATAATTTAAAAAAGACAATCCAAGTTTTGAATATTTACCTATATGCGAATAAAACGGTCACTGCACTTGTAGCTTTATGTAATAATATAGGAGCACTCCGTCGGTTGCGACGATGAGGGTCCCAGCTGATACGATCAACGGAACAGCCTGCTCGTGAAATTAACGTGTAAATGGCTGAGCACTCCACAGACACGTGTACCCTTAACGTAGTTCTCGAGGAGATTCAGCGTGACACACAGAATGTGACAAGGTTGGCCCTTTGAAATACAGGTACAAGAGAAACGGGAAGAAAGAGCGAGAGAAAGTTGTGGTGAAAGAGTACAGCAGGTGGTTTACCACCATCCCCTGCCGGAACCTCGTGGAGCTTTAGGTGTTTTCGCTTAATAAACACTCATAATGCCCGGTCTGGGAATCGAAACAGCGATCCTCCGAACGCGAGTCCGCTGCCCAAACCACTGGGCCATTGCGCCTCCACAGCTTTATGTAACAGCCTAACATGTTTATATATGTGTGACCTTACAAGTTTAAACATTAGAGATTCCATTCATGAGTGTTTGCTTGTCTCATAATTTGACCCGTGATGTGTCAACTCGCACTGGAGCAGTGAAATTAATGTGTGTTAACATACTGAAAACGCCACTCGTTTTGTGTTTAGGTACAATTATCAAACGGGATATAGTGACAAATTACAATTACTATCAACAGCTGGGTTTATATATGAAGCACAATAAATATATTTCAGAGTTTGGCCGGAGCCACGCGTAAAAGGTTAAGTCCATAACTAAATTCAAAAGGTGATGCATTATAGAACGATGGTGCTATAAAAAATCACCTGGACTAAACTAGTATCCGAGACTAAAATACTCTAGGTTTGATAATAATTGTACGTACATTGAAACTGCATAGAGGAGGCTATAAGATAGGTCTAAATGACTCCAAGTATTAGAAGGAAAGCAGGGACCTAAAGGATTTACACTGACCCAAATTTCGAAGTATTTTGACATGACAAGATGATTAATTTCATTTATGATACAATTCACCAAATGATATGATTCACCAATATAATTCATCAAATTTAAATACTCCATAAAAGACTGCTGCTGACAATTTTGCCGATGAATCTTATCAGTATGTCGTTAAGGAAGTGTTAGCGAAAGGAGAGGAGTGATAGATAAAATAGTTTGAGAAAACTGTAGAAGAGTATGATTTCCGAGAGATTTGGTTGCTATTTGTTATTTCTTTATTGCCCACAAGAGGCTAAACACAGAGAGGACAAACAAGGACAGACAAACGGGTTAAGTCGATTACATCGACCCCAGTGCGTAACTGGTACTTAATTTATCGACCTCGAAAGGATGAAAGGCAAAGTCGACCTCGGCGGAATTTGAACTCAGAACGTAGCGGCAGACGAAATACCTATTTCTTTACTACCCACAAGGGGCTAAACACAGTGGGGACAAACAAGGACAGACAAACGGATTAAGTCGATTATATTGACCCCAGTGCGTAACTGGTACTTAATTTATCGACCCCGAAAGGATGAAAGGCAAAGTCGACCTCGGCGGAATTTGAACTCAGAACGTAGCGGCAGACGAAATACCTATTTCTTTACTACCCACAAGGGGCTAAACACAGAGAGGACAAACAAGGACAGACAAACGGATTAAGTCGATTACATCGACCCCAGTGCGTAACTGGTACTTAATTTATCGACCCAGAAAGGATGAAAGGCAAAGTAGACCTCGGCGGAATTTGAACTCAGAACGTAGAACCAGACAAAATACCGCCAAGCATTTCGCCCGGCGTGCTAACGTCTCTGCCAGCTCGCCGCCTTTGCTGCTATTTGTTATAGACTGCATGACAGTTGGTTGGTCTGTGCTTTTCTCTTTGTGTGTAGTGTAAAAGTAGGAGATTCTGCAACTTACAGCAATATGTATAAACAGGAGAGATGGACTGAAATAGTCTTTAAAATACTGAACAAATGCTATAGGACACAAGGCACAGACTATTATGCTCTGGTTTAAAAAAAGTAATTGAGGTTGGTTTGAAGGTATTATTTTTCTGGAGTTGATAAAATAAAGTTCCAATTAATTGCTAGAGTCGAAGGCGGCAAGCTGGCAGAATCGCTAACCGCACCAGACAAATTGGTTTGCGAAATTTCTTCCTGCTCTTTACATTTTTTGTTCAAATTCCTCCGAGGCCTATTTTGACTTTCATCTTTTTGTGGTAGATAAAATAAGTACAATTTGAATATTAGGATCGATATCATCGGCTAACCCCCTCCCTTCAAAATTGTTGGCCTTACTCCAAAATTAGAAATATTTAATCAAGCTGTTCGCTCATCTAATATGTCTATTCTTGTTGCAATTTTTTAAAATAATTAAGAACAATAACTTTAGCAGAATCGTTAAAGCGTTAAACAAAATTGCTTGCGGTATTTAGTTACGGTAGTAGACAATCTGAGTCAAATCTCACTTGGTTGGGTTTGCCTTACCTTATTGAAAATGGATAAAATAAATACTTGCCAAATACTATGGTCAATTTAATCGAATTCACTCCCACCTTTTTTATGATAGTAATATATCCAAATAAACAACATGTTGACGGATGGCGAAATGATTAAGGTGGTAGTTGAAACACCTTAAGATGTTTAGTGACCCCTCATAACTTGCTTCTGTCAAATTCTGCGAGTGTCACATTTGTGTTTCGTCCTTTCGTAGTCGATAAAAATTACCAGTAATATACTGCGGTATACTTTATGGAAAATATGCTTCAGACACCTCAAAAACTTATTGGTTCTTATATATACATGAAAAAAGGCGGCGAGCTGACAGAAACGTTAGTACGCCGGGCGAAATGCGTAGCCGTATTTCGTCTGCCGTTACGTTCTGAGTTCAAATTCCACCGAGGTCGACTTTGCTTTTCATCCGTTCGGCATCTATAAATAAGTACCAGTTACGCACTGGGGTCGATGTAATCGACTTAATCCATTTGTCTGTCCTTGTTTCTCCCCTCTGTGTTTAGCCCCTTGTGGGTAGTAAAGAAATATGTATTTCGTCTGTCGTCACGTTCTGAGTTCAAATTCTGCCGAGGTCGAGTTTGCTTTGCATCCTTTCGGGGTGGATAAATTAAGCACCAGTTACGCACTTGATTCGATATAATCAACTTAATCCGTTTGTCTGTCCTTGTTTGTCCCCTCCATGTTTAGCCCCTTGTGGAAAATAAAGAAATATATATATACATGAAAGTAGTGAGTGCCAAAAACAGTAAAATGGTGAATACAAAATCGCGTGGCAAGAAAGTATGTCCGTTTCCGTTTGCGGTATCTCTGATTTAGTATAAATGAATACTTTCACTTTTAAAATTAGGTGTATGTCTGCTTGTACTATTAACCCATTATTATCATTCTTTACGCCGCTTCCATCTCATTCCCAATATTCAACATCTCTATCCTCCCGCTCATCTCCATTATGATCATTATCAGTTTCATTACAACGGCCTTATCATCCATACCGTGAACCTCATCAATAATATACTCTTTTTACTCTTTTACTTGTTTCAGTCATTTTGACTGCGGCCATGCTGGAGCACCGCCTTTAATCGAGCAACTCGACCCCGGGACTTATTCATTTTGTAAGCCCAGTACTTATTCTATCGGTCTCTTTTGCCGAACCGCTAAGTAACGGGGACATAAACATAGCAGCATCGGTTGTCAAGCAATGCTAGGGGGACAAACACAGACACACAAACACACACACACGCACATACACACACACACACGCACATATATATATATATATATATATACATATATACGACGGGCTTCTTTCAGTTTCCGTCTACCAAATCCACTCACAAGGCTTTGGTCGGCCCGAGGCTATAGTAGAAGACACTTGCCCAAGATTCCACGCAGTGGGACTGAACCCGGAACCATGAGGTTGGTAAACAAGCTACTTACCACACAACCACTACTCATAAACAGAAGGATAATACGTATTGATGTATCTTGAAGAACACTTTAGCGGAAATGGAGCGCTACAAGGTGAAAGCAGCCGATAAAAATTTGTTGAAGCTTAGGAGATTAATTATGTGCTGGCACGAATTGTGTAGCCTTGAAAATTTTGACATTAAAGCATGATCTATTAAAGGCGAAACGGTTCCAAGACTGTGCGATGGCATTTATAAATAACTGTAAAAGAGGAATGGTACGATGGAAGTGAATATATAATGAAATAATAACAAAAGATAAAACAAAATATTAGCTCTACAGAAATTGCCAGAAAATATATAATAACAATTACAATAATAGGGAAATCCAAAATTGATAATGAAATAAAAGTGCTTAATGGTTTATCAGAATAAAAGAATAGTCAAATATAGAATTCTATTAAATGCACGCACGTACGCACGCGCACACACACAAACACACATACACACTTACACACACACACATACAATGAATGTATGCATGCATTATGTATGCATGTATACATTTTTATACATATATATATATATAATATTATTTGATATATATACATATATTATACATTATATATCTATACCTAACTATCTATCTATATCTACCTATCTATCTATCTATATCTATATCTATCTATCTATCTATCTATCTATCTATCTATCCATCTATATATATATATATATATATATATATATATATATATATTACACCTTATATAGCTAATATATCTGCATACACATTCACATACTCACACGGGCACGTCCGCACATAATGATATGTATGAAGCGAAAAAAAAAAAACAATATATACATGGTTAAACGGAAATTTGATGAAACATCACTCGGAATTTCATATAGAACTGATTGCGAACATTATCTCTCCCCGCTTTATCATTATATCATTACATCTCTTTCATTTCCTCTCCCTTTTGTCTCTGTCTCTCTGACTGTCGGTCTCTCTGTCTTCCTGCCCCTCTCTCTGTTTGTCTTGTTTTGGCTTGATACCTAATTTTTTTCTCTGCCATTTTACGTGCACGTGTGCCACTGTACTTACACATATACATATATATATATATATGTATGTATGTATGTATGTATACATTTACATATGCATTTATATATACCTATGTATATATGTTTTTTTTACATATATATATGTGTGTGTGTGTGTCTTCCTATATATATGTGTATATATATATATCTGTCTACACACACATATACACACAAACCAAACTTACACATACGCACAACACCCCCCATACCCCCATAAGCATACACTCACAATTACAAGCCCGTACACACACATATATATATATATATACATTCATGTTTATACACACACACACACACACACACACACATATATATATATATATATATATATATATATATATATATATATATATATATATATATATATAAAGCAAGGGCAAACAATCCACGAGAAAAATAATTTAAAAAAAATTTATTTGCTGAGATAATATTAATTTCATTATCTGGAATGGCTATTTTAAAAAATGATAAAAATCAGAAACAATAAGAGTTTTGACTGTTATTTCTAGCAGGTAGACATACTTAGTATGTACTTTGATTAATTATATATATATATATATATATATCCATATTATTTATGTCCATATTATTTATGTCATTGCTCTCTATTCTGCCCTACATTTTCTAGTTATCACTTTTTGCTTTCTTTTCTAATTTTCTCTTTTTCTTTCTTCCCCTCACTCCTTGTTGCTGACTGTTTCAGAACCCGCCAAAAATTGGAGATAAAACTTCATTTCCAAGTTTTAAAAGCCCTTCAATTCTCTAAAACAATAATCTATTCGTGGGAAATGCTTGTAAGTCACAACATCTCTCTTTTTGTTTTGTCTTGTCAACAAAACCAAAATCTACCCGCAAATTTATTTCCATTTTTCTTTGTTTTTTCCTCTTAATCTCCCTTTCCTCTCTCATTCTTTTTTCTCCGTCCCTCTATCTCCCATTTCTCTCACCCCCTCTCTCTTCTTGTCTCTCTCTTTCTTTCTCTTGTTCCCATACTTTTATATTTTTTCCTTATTTTCCTTCATTTTTCTGCTTGATATACATTTTATATCTCACCTCTCCTTTCAATCGTTTTCTCTTTCCTTCCGTATTTCCTTCCTTCCATCTTTCCTTCCAGAATTTCTCCCTCCTATATTCCCCCCCTTATCCCCTCCTCTCTCTAAATGTCACCAGTTTCTTTTTTCTTTTTTTTTTTCTGTGAGCTTCTGAGTCACCATAAGAGATTCACATAGCATCGGAAAGTCCAATTTAGCACGTTAATATAACTGTATTAATTTTCTGTTCTAAATTAAACACTTAGTGTTAAATCTAGGTGTTGCTTGCTCGCAAATATCACCGCCTATAAGTTCTACCATCAACGTCACCAACACCAGCATTATTACCCATAAACACCTCTGCGCTGCCTCAGCACAAATATATATCTAGCATTATGAACGTCATTAGGACCTCAATTATTTCGCCGTTTCCACCACTGTGGCTATTACTAAGACTCTAGATGCATATAAACACGTTTATATATTTATATATTATACATATATGTATATTAAGATGCTCCTTCTATTATACATACATCTGTGCATACGTATATATATATACGTATTTATGTATATATATATACATAAATATATATATATATATATACAAACACAATAGCTATATTTATGTAGGCTATTACTGCGAAACACCAGTACTACAAACTACCACAATCAGTACTCTAACTACCATTACCCCTACTACGACTCCACCACAACCACTATTACACCACCCACCGTCAGCACTTCTACTGCTTTTGCCACAAACTCCCCACTCCTTCTGCTACCATATCTACCTCTCCTCCCCTCCTCCTCCTACTACTACTACTAACCGCAATTCCTCCTCTTTCATCACTGTCATCGCTACCACCACTGCATGTAATACCAGTACAACCTCTACTAACATATGCACCACTTCCCCCACCTCCACCACCTCCACCTCCACCACCTCCACCTCCACCACCTCCACCTCCTCCACCTCCACCAATAATCCATAGTAACGATTAACATCGTTATCACCACTAACACCACTGCGCCACTACAGCTTCTACCAATCAACTGCAACCATTCAAAACGGCCCTGCTTCTCCCTAACCACCATCATCACCACTTCTCCACGCTATCGCTTCTATTATTGTCACTATACCTTTCCTCTCAAACATATTTACCATCAATAACAATCTCCACCTCCACCGCGTTGTAACAAACATCAACAATCTCCACCTCCACCGCGTTGTAACAAACACCAACATCACCGACACTATCACTGAACGAGCCTCGTCCATATCACAGCCGTAAATTCCATTAATAGCCAAGGCATTACACTTCTATTCTTAATATTCACAAAATTGGTAGGAATGTAATTTCAGCTCCTTCCTATCTCCTCTAAAAGCCCGTTGTCTCCGAAGAAATCGATATATTTAAAGAATTTCAGACGTTATTTAAAGTGTTATTTTCTTTAGCTGACTCTCTTTATGTAATTATGCAAATTGTACTGGTTGTAAATCTTCGAAAAAGTTTTCTTTTCTTTTTACATGCAAAATTCTATGTCGACTAAAAAAGTATCACTCAGATTATTAAGGACGGCTGATGAGAACACATGTCCGCAACGGATGGATGGAAGCACTCCGTCGGTTACGACGACGAGGGTTCCGGTTGATCCGAATCAACGGAACAGCCTGCTCGTGAAATTAACGTGTAAGTGGCAGAGCATTCCACAGAGACATGTACCCTTAACGTAGTTCTCGGGGATATTCAGCGTGACACAGAGAGTGACAAGGCCGGCCCTTTGAAATACAGATACAACAGAAACAGGAAGTAAGAGTGAGAGAAAGTTGTGGTGAAAGAGTACAGCAGGGATCACCACCATCCCCTGCCGGAGCCTCGTGGAGCTTTAGGTGTTTTCGCTCAATAAACACTCACAACGCCCGGTCTGGGAATCGAAACCGCGATCCTACGACCGCGAGTTCGCTGCCCTAACCACTGGGCCATTGCGCCTCCACCATCCCCACAATAAATAACAACAGAAAGTACAGCTCCGTGACTTTACTATATTTGAGATTTTGCAACTATTAAACCAGAAAACTCTGCGAACCGCATCCAATAAAGCCATGTGACTTACTGGCCAATATTTGCTCACCGGCACCCCAGCACCTAACACTCTATATCCTAGATATATCACGTTTTATGTACTACAGTAATTCTGACATGTCCAAACTAGTCGGCTGTATATAAATACGGTAGCATCCTCTTTTCCCTCCCTATTTAATTGCTATGGATCGTTACTCTCCGACATCTATCTAACACATCTAAATTTTATTTCCTGATACTAACAACCCAACATTACAATCCTACTCCTTGTCTCTCCGCATCTCTCTCCTTTATTTTCTTAGCTATTTATCTCCCTCCTTCCTTTCTTCCTCTCTCTCTATATATATCTCGCACTCTCTTTGATCCCGATAGCCATACAAGTATTGACAAAAATCAATATTCACCTATCATATACAGATGTTAATATCCATTGACTTTACCACACCTCTACAAACTGAACCTTATTCCTATGTAACAGATCATGATTAAATTCGTTTATTTCAGTGCAATAATGCTCGCCTTACTCTCGGTTAATGTATAATCAATCGAATTTTATGTTCTGTCACATGCACCGTTTTAAAGCCTTTAGCTCTAAATACCCTAATCCAAATTTTATAAATTGAAATCACAAAGTGGAATGGCTTACTGTGGTAGGCAAAAAACACCTTTTCATCGATACTCAACATTTGCTTTATAGAAATGAATGAAATTATAACTTCGAAGAACCCTCATTTGGTCAGCAAAGCATTTGGCCAGACGCTTCAACGGAATTTGAACTCAGAGAGTGCCGGCTGAACGAATCCTACAAGTCATTCTTACCGACATTCTAACGACACTGCTAATTCGGAACTCATACTTTACGAGATTCATAAAATTCAGAGATTTGAAAAGTGGATGATATTTAATGTGTCTTCAAGAGTGTCTTTCACAAAAAATTGTGACTGTATGATAAAATTTAGAAATCATTATCCATACAAAGTTTAAGAAAGAAATGGATATACTAATTCTTATTCTGCTTTCTGTAGATAACAAGACTGCATTCTAAGACGTCAGGAATCAGCTCAAAATCTCTATTTATCAAGCTTTACCAGATTACGAATATTGGCAGGTCTCTTTAAGCTTTAGAAATGCGATTATTCTTATCAATGTATCTTGTTATTTGAATCTTATTTTGCTACTCAGATTAACTTATGGCCATTTCTATGGAGTCATAGAAACGTAGAAAACATTCAACGAAAAAGTATCATTTTCGTTGAAGATATTTTTCTAAATTATGCTGCGTAGCTGTTGGAAACAGCGAGATATAACAATTCGTTCACTGGTAATAAACAGAAAATGGCCATGTTTATTTCTTTACGTTATGACATGTGGGGAGAAGACATCTGCACGCCAGAATAAAAAAGCATCGACAAATGAGCAATTTACGATAGAACCAGTGAGAAGGAGAAACGATAAAGATGCGATTGGCAATAAATTCTCCCCAGTAATATGTTGTTTCATATTTTTCCTTAATAATTGTTTCTGATATTTATTTCACTAGCTACAGTTTTGTGCCGAGGTAAACTCGGTTGTTCCTCGCGATTATTAACAATAAATTTGCTTTTAAAATTTATTTTCAAACGATTTTTTTTTTGTCGAAATGGAAAGCTGACGGAATTTTTACGACATCTGATAAAATGTTCAGCTGCATTTTGTCCAGCTCAGTCACTTCGTTCTGAGCTCGAATGCTTTTTATCCTTTTGGAGTCGATAAATTCAGCACCAGGATCGATGTACTGGATTTATCTCCTCCGCAGAATTGCTGTCCTTGTGCCAAAATTCAATTCT
>NC_043007.1:15457659-15470159 GCF_006345805.1 Octopus sinensis
AGGTCGTTTGGGCAAAGTTGGTGGTATATTTTCCACATCGTACAAATGATGTACCGCTCACGGCGACGCTGGAGGGAGTAAAGTTTCAAGGCTTTAAGGCGATCCCAATAATCGAGAGCAGCCATGCCTTCAATTTGTTTAGTGAGTGCCCTCTGGGGTGACTCAATTCTGGAGATGTTTTGTCTTGTGTGAGGAGACCACAGTGGGCAGCAGTATTCAAGGTGTGGCCGTACAAAGGAGGAAAAAAGTGGTATGATGACACCTTGTTCTCTGGACCGGAAAGTTCTTAAGATCCAGGAACTCATCCTACGAGCTATATCGACCTTCTTGTTGATGTGTGCACTCCAACTGAGATCGTCATCAACAATTACACCCAGGTCTCTGATATTGTTAGAGGCTGTGAGCGGTTCCCCTGAAGGAAGAGAGTATGGTTGTTTCAGTGAGGAATTTCTTCCAAAATGCATCAGCTCAAATTTTCCCTTATTCAGTTGCATTTTGTTTCTGTCTGCCCATTGACTCACAGCATATAGATCAGACTGGAGTTGAGTTCGGTCTGCTTCTTCATTGACGATTTGCTGGAGCTTAGTGTCATCAGCAAATATTTTCACTTTGCAGTAATGTACGACACTGGAAAGGTCGTTTACGTAAATATATATATATATATATATATATATATATATATTATATATAATATATATATATATATATATAAACATGTATTATTATATCGAAATTGAGAGTTTTGCGACTAGAGTATCACGCCATTGTGAAATTCCACGAAAATGTGGCAAACTGATGTTGGTGGTGTAGATACATCCAACGTTGTGTGTGTGATCTTGCGCTTGTGTTTGTGCATTGGCTATCTTTATTTTGAGTTTCATTGATTGTAGTACTACACCACAAATACAAACACACAACCGATTAAAAACACGAAAAAGCTAACCTATCGACAAATACAAGCACTAACGCAAATACGTACACACACAAGCATACGCAAACACACATCGAAACACTCACACACACACACACACCGATTGATATAATTACACCACCAATACCGAGTTATAAGAGTCACGGCTTAAGATCGCTGAAATGTGAAACTCGAATAACAAGTCTTATAGTCTACTGTATGCATTGAGCAATTAAGTACTCCCTTCTCGTTCATTCGACAGAAAGCAACGTACGTATGTGTGTGTACATATATATATATATATATATATATATATATATATATATATTATATATATATATATATATGTATATATATATCTGTGTATATATAAGGCAGGATGTGTTTGTCTGTGTGTACGTGAATGTAGGTTATGCACATCCACAAATTAGCAGGCATGTCGCTCAAATTTTAGGAGGACATTCGTTACGATCCTAGCTGTATTTTCATCAAATTATTTTCCGCCATTATTTACAAACCAAACATGAGTTAAGTCCCCTCCTAGCGACGGTGTAAAGAGAGGGGGGAGATGGAGAGAGAGAGAGGGAGAGAGAGAGAACAGATTTTTAAATTTCGTCTTTATACTGAGTGATTGACAGGCAAAAACAGACAGACAGGTGTTGTTATGTATGTATGAATGGCTTCAGTCACACACACACAAACACACACACACATACGACCATGTATGCGTACAAAATACATGTATGCAATGTGTGTGCGTGCAGCGTGTTTGTGGGCGTGCGCATGCAAACACAATTTGATAAAAAGATTTTGATTGCTTCATAGTTTGCTTTAATTCAAAACATTTCTCTGCAGTGATATGATATTTTATATAAAGTTATCGCTTAGATACCTTAAACAGTGTTTTATGCTCGAACAAGTCGATTACACCAACCCTTCAATTCTCAATTGATACTTATTTCAACGATCCTGAAAAGATGAGAAGACAAGTCGAACCCCGTAGCATTTGAACTAAGGACATAAACTTAGAAGAAATGCTGCTAAGCATCGTGTTCAGTATGCTAACGATTCTGCCTACCCCCTGCCTTTATACTTACTTATATATTGGTTTCAAATTCTGACACAAGGCCAGCAAATTCGGGGAAGTGGGTCAATCGATTATATCGACCCTAATGCTCAACTGGTACTTATTTTATCATTTCCGAAAGGAAGAAATGCAAAGTCGACATCTGTGGAATTTGAACTCAGAACGTAGCGACAGACGAAACACTGCTAAGCATTGTCTTCAGTATGCTAACAATTCTACCTACCCACTGCCTTTACACTTACTTATATATTGGTTTCAAATTCTGACAGAAAGCCAGAAAATTCCGGGAAGTGCATAAGTCGATTATATCGATCCTAATGGTCAACTGGTACGTATTTCATCTTTCTCGAAAGGATCAAATGCAAAGTCGACATCGGTGAAATTTGAACTCAGAACATAAGGTCAGTAACAATGCTGCTAGGCATTTTGTCCAGCGTGATAATGATTCTGCATGCTCGTTGCCTTATGCTTACTAATATATTAAAACCTAAATCCAAACCAGATTCGGAATCAAATTGTATTTTCTTTTTCGTGTACTTCTGCTGAATATCACTGCTGAATATCACTGTTGTTCGCAATAGTCATTTCTTCTTGGATTGTTGATAAAGTAGAAAATAGGATTCACTTCTCATGCCATTTTTATCTCTTAAGATAATTAAGTCTAGCGTTTGCCACTAAAACATGGTGTATTTATTCAAAGCAGAAAATCCTTTTGAATATTCCGCTTAACGAACATTACATGGACAAGCATGCGGAAACATGCCTTCTAATATCTACCCATTAGCATATAGATCCATTTAATGGAGAAATCTCTAGAGTAACCAGTGAAGCTAGTGTAATAGCAATGTAAAGCCTCACTGACAGGCAAATAGTTTAAATGTTTGACCTGATCGAGAAAACACTCTCTTTTTTTTCTGTCAGTTTTTGTTGATTGTGGCAACCAAATGTAAATTAGAGATTAAAGATATACGAGTGCGTATATTTTTATATATCTGCTCTTATAGTGCATGCATTTATTCTGCTACTGGCAAACATGCATGCCTACGCATACGTTTAGTGGTAAAATGAACGACATTTATTACATTTTCAGATATACGGGTGCGTTATTTTTGCCTTTTAGTGCATTTGTATGTTCTTATCATCAAATACCTAAATTATAATTTATTGGTAAAACGGCAAGATAGCCAAAGAAAGAAAGAGACCTCAATATTATGTAAATAGAGGAAATTTATCTATACAATTATATGTTACATTACTCGTTAGTCAAGATAAAACTCTGAGTTTCTGATGCCGAAGTGGGAATCCACGACATCTCTTCGGTTATCTGGCTATTTGAAAACGCTATGAAAAAAAAAAAAATCTTCATAGAATAATCTATGTGATATGCATCCATATTAAATTCTTCTGTGTGTGAGAGTCCTCAACCGATGTTAGGCGATAATCCAAAAAGGCTGCATTAGCTCTTAGTTGAGAATAACGTCGTCCGGGAGGTGATTTATTGGTAAAACGGTAAGATAACAAAAGAAAGAAAGAGACCTCAATATTATGTAAATAGAGGAAATTTATCTATAAAATAATATGTGACAATTATTCGGTAGCCAAGATAAAACTCTGAGTTTCAGATGCCGAAGTGGGAATTTTTTTTTTTTTTCATAGCGTTTTCAAATAGCCAGATAACCGAAGAGATATCGTGGATTCCCACTTCGGCATCTGAAACTCAGAGTTTTATCTTGACTATCGAGTAATGTAACATATAATTGTATAGATAAATTATAATTTAGATATTTCAATAGTAGACTTCTATGTAACAACAGTAAAGTAGAAATCAATCATATTCCTTTGTATAGTCTCAATATCTTTAACAGACTCCTCATGCCATGTCAGTCTCACTATAATCTTTTACCAATGATTATTTTCCATATTTTACTAGCTGCACCAGAAGATATTTACATATACAGAATGATGGCAGTCGTAGATGTTAGACGACTGGCATAGTGTGTGTAGTAAATGAGCTGTGTAACTGAAGTCAAATAATTTTCTCACGATACGAACTTCGAACATTGATTTCAAATTTTGGCACTAGGTCAACTATATCATGGGACGGGATAAGACGATTACGTCGATTCCAATACTGAACTGGTATTTATTTTATTGATCCTGAAAGGACGAAAGTCAAAATCGACTCGGCGGAATTCGAACGCAGAATATATAGACGAACGAAATACCTATTTCTTTACAACCCACAAGGGGCTAAACAAAGAGGGGACAAACAAGGACAGACAAACGGATTAAGTCGATTATATCGACCCCAGTGCGTAACTGGTATTTATTTAATCGACCCCGTAAGGACGAAAGGCAAAATCGACCTCGGAGGAATTCGACCGCAGAATATATAGACGAACGAAATACCTATTTCTTTACAACCCACAAGGGGCTAAACACAGAGGGGACAAACAAGGACAGACAAACAGATTAAGTCGATTATATCGACCCCAGTGCGTAACTGGTATTTATTTAATCGACCCCGAAAGGACGAACGGCAAAGTCGACCTCGGCGGAATTTGAACTCAGAACGTAGCGGCAGACGAAATACCGCTCAGGATTTCGCCCGGCGTGCTAACGGTTCTGCCAGCTCACCACACTAACGAACCCAAAATATTACTGAGAGAAATGGAACGGACTCTTAAACTTGATAATAGAAAGAATATATACGAATACAACTAACGTATTCTTCTTTAACGTAAACCACGTAATAGTATAAATAATGCCTTCTTTCATAAATGAATAACAGATTAAAGTAGAATCTTTTAGAACTTCGAAATATAAATCAGTAAAATTATATAACCCTGAAGACCTAATAAGTAGATATTCATTGGAGTTTTTACATCAAATTGTTTAACTGTGGTGACAGTGACAATTAATTAATTGTGGTGAGACTAACAATTAGACTATTTTAAAACCATTTCTCGTTCTGCATTTTTATTTGAGTCGTTGCTGAGAACACTTCCCTTAGGTATGTTTCAAGGAATCGAACCAAAAATTTTAGATCTTCATCGATTAAATTTTACATTTCAGTCACTTTACTGAATACCATAACTATAAATTCAAAAATCTAATGTACTGAATGATAATATCATTCAGTACATAGATTTTTGAATTCGAGGCCAGGTCAACGTTTAACTATAAGTTTAGTTTTTGGTCCATTAGGAATATTGCATGCATCAATAGCTACTTGAAATGAATTTAATATCGAGGTCGATAAGTGTCTTATAATCCTCTTCAGGAAAGTTCATTTCCGTATTAAATTTTAAGACCAATTTTATCCATGATATTATCTATGTTGCTGAGATAATCTGCAACATCTGTATAATATATGTCTGTACGTGAGGAAAATTGAGAAACGTTGATTTCTCGACATTTTTCAATGCCTTAACAGATCCTGACATTTTAGGATTTGATTTCTTCATATAGTCAGTTACGTTCTGAGTTCAAATTCCGCATAATTCGACTTTGCCTTTCATCCTTTCGGGGTCGATAAATTAAGTACCAGTCAAGCACTGGGGTCGATGTAATCGACTTAATCCGTTTGTCTGTCCTTGTTTGTCCCCTCCGTGTTTAGCCCCTTGTGGGTAGTAAAGAAATAGGTATTTCGTCTTATAGTCATTTCCTTGCAGAGACAAGTTCAAATTTCTTAAATATTCACATATAGCAGCCATTTAACCCAATGGGATGATGCCGTCGGTGATATCAAAGAATGTCACAAAGCTGGATTTCGTACCAGTGAGAAACGCGTTGATTTCTGTAGAAAACGGGAAAACGCAAGCCAAAACTCTCCTCTAGAGAACGCCGAACTAGAGATTGTGGCCACAAAATAGTGTATTCGACATCCGTACCTTCTTCACAAAGCCGCTGATTATCTTAAGTTTTACTTTTGATCATCGTCAAATTATTCCGCAAACTGTATCCTTTCCTTTTGTATACGTGTTCGTTTCGCAATCAACGCTTCCTTGTTCTAGTGCAGGGTGTGTTAATACAAAGAGAATTTTTCTCATGCATGCAACTACACATGCTACCGGTTATTGCATAGCCCCCACAAATAGATAGGTTAATATGCTTATCCTTGGGAATTCCGGCTTTCACAAGGAATTCGTCGATGCTACTGAAAATATTCTTTTCTGTGTTTTCCTGTGGATTGATAATGTTCGACAACATTTTGTATGCCATGAGAAACATAGCACGCACATTACAGAGAAATTGTGTACGATTAGTATTGGTAGTGCTTTTATTGATTGTAAACCATAGCACCATGCATTCCGTAACATTTACAAGCTATCATTTATTTTCTAAACCTTCGCACAAATCATCAGCATTTTATATGTTATCTGCAAGGGTAACATCACATCATTTACCCTCAGTATTCCATATCTTTATATATAAATATGAGGTTGTGTGTCTGTCTCCTACGATTTAGATTCCTAACTACTCCCACATTTTGCGGTGAAGTGTAACGAAAAGCGGGTATCTTATAGTCGTGATTCATATCGAGCCCTTCTGGGTATTAGCGCGCGTCTACGATGAGTCTACGATTTAAAAAAAAAATACCATCATTTTTTCTCATTTTTAATGCATTTTTGTGCTATTATATAAGGGAAGTAACTCTCTAAAAATGTATTATTAAATCTCAGAACGTAAAAAGCTACAGTAACACCCCCCTTTGTGGTTAGCCATATTGAGATGGCTATTATACTTTACATCTCTAAAAATGCTTATATAGTTATTTCCCGTACAAACCCGAGCAATGCCGGGCGATACTGCTAGTTTACAATAAAGATCCCTAGCTGCAACGAGAAGGCTTAGCCTAATTATGCTTCCTCTATAATAGCCAATATTATTTAAGAATGACTTTGGTAAATTTTAACGAAGGTGCCAAGAATTCAAGTATAAAATAAACATCACAAAATACGTTACTTTTAAAAAATGATTCAGCATCTGAATTAAATATGTTAGAGATTTAATTACAAATTGAAAATATTCGGAAATGGATTTCAACATTAGAGGAGACATATTCAATATCGCAAGACGGTGACAAAAAATGAAAAAAAACAAAAAAATGAAAAAAATAACACTCGAATAAAGACGTCCAATTTTTCTTGATCTTTGAGCAAATACGTACGAACAGCCAGGGAAGTAAATCTCGTTTCTTCTTTTTGCATCGAGGCTGGATTTATCCATCACACATGACTAATTTTCTAGCGATGAATAAAAGATAGACTTTTTTCTATTCCAAAGAATGCTTTATTCATCGCATTCTCACCTGGAATCGATTTTTGAAAATTTTTCAAGACTTATACACGCCCTGACACCGTCAGTATCTACATATCAAATTTGAGCGCCATCGGATGGAGGATAACCGAAATCCTTGAAAACACACACACAGACGGAACGGATTTTATATAATAGATTATTAACGAAATTTGTCAGCCTTTTTTGCCGTTACATGAACTGATATTACTTTTGTGAACGTTTTGGCGTAGTACAACAAGGTTTTATATACTCAGTACATAACTTCGTTTGTTTCCTAAAATAACGATAAGGAATATTATTACTTCACGAAGATAGATCTATTATTTACAGACGTTTAGTGCATCTAGTGAAGTTTATTGCATTCTAGTGAAGTTGAACATCTTATCTGGCCACCATACTCCCCAGATCTCAATATTATTGAACCTTTATGGTGCATTTTAGAAAAACAAGTAAAGAGCCGATATCCTCCACTTTCATCACTACAAGAACTGGGGACTGTTTTAGCTAAAGAATGGACAAAAATTCCTTTAGAAACAATTCAAACTTCGTACGAGCCCATACCTTGTAGAATTCAAGATGTAATTACTGCCACAACACACATGCACACACACGCGAACACACACACACACGCGCAAACACACACACACTAACACACCCACTCAGACACACACACACACTCACGCACATCCTGAGGAAATATTGTCTCCAATGCAAATACACCTACAATTCCATGAATACGCTTATTGTATTAGCTCGGTCAGATACTTAAGATTACATACTGATATCTTGTCTGATTGAGTATGTATAGACGTTATTTCATAGAGAAGTTTATTGTAGGTTTACAGAATCATTTCTCTCATACAACAATAATTTCATCTTGACACTACTCCATGGCTTACCACTGGGTATAAACATTATAAATGGAATGCAGTGAAATACAAAAACAAATGATAGAGTAGTTGAGATGGCAGTAGATATAAATTTATGGCAGACACAGATTAAGAAACAAACCATGTAACATTCATTTATTTAGTTGCTTTTTGTTGTTTTTATTACTTTTACTTCCGTAATATTCGTAAAATATGTCAGTATATCGTGAAAACAGCGGAGTATAAAAGTGTATTTTTTTTCCAAGAAGTCTCAATATGATATCTTTCTACTCACCCACTTTTTATCATGGCAAATGATATTATCTTATTTTACGAGTTCATCAACATATATGTGTTGTATGTGTGTGTGAATGAGTGTGTATGTTTGTATGTGCGTGTATTTAGGCTGCCGCTGGTTTCCTGTTAGCCACCAATGATGCCGTGTTGAGCACTCATTCTCACTGGTCGATATTCACGCACACACACACACACACACACACACACACACACACACGCACACACACACACACAGACACACACACACGCACACACACACACGCATCTGTGTGTGACTATTATTTTGCTCAATCAGGCCTACATTTGTTACATCGTACGATATTTTTTCCTCTTACTTTCACTTTGGCAGATTTTCAGTTTCCTTGGCACTTATAGACGGACATCCGTAATGGAAACCATCGTCCGAATTAAGTGGAAATATTTAATGCTGACGATTCGAATGTTTGGCCCAAAGCTTCAGACATATTACTTACACGAAAAAAAAGAGAAAAAAGTTAGCAAACACCCTTCTTTCTGCATACACACACATATATATACAAATATACTTGTATATATATACTTAAGTATACATATGTATGTATGAATGTATATAAATATATATATATATATGTATATGATATATATGTATATATATATATGATATATATGTATATACATATGTATATATATATATGTACATATATATAGTTATATATGTATATATATACACGAGTGGGTACTAAGCTGTTCCTGGATTTGGGTAAAAGATAATACAGGAGGATCAGTTATTTATGAATTTATTCAATATGTTCTCCTCTCAAATTCACACACATATTGCAGCGGTCCTTAAGTTTTTTTTAATCACTGTAAAAGAGCTCAGAATCCCTGTAAAAGAGCTCTGATGGGCCTCAACCAAAATCTTTCGCGGAACACTTGAAGGCAGTAACTTTTCAGCATCGCCTCGTTCCCAAACTTATATATTCATTCATACATTAGAGAAGAGAAACTATGCACACTTGTGGAAATTAGCTGCCCATCGGATGTTAACATAAAGCTGGAGATCAGTGAAAGAGAGAACACCCATGCTGAACTATTGAGAAATCTGCAGTTACTCTATCCAGGTTACATGATCAGGTTTATACCTGCAATTATTGGGGCTCTGGGATATGTACTCCTATCAGCATTTGGGTTGCTTGATTGGACGTTTGTTGAGAGCCGAGCTATTGATGTGAAAACCCGAAAATTACTAAAAAGCACACGTAATTTCCACATAAACAATGACGTAGACCGCCTCTGCCTAAAACGAAAACAAGGCGGCAGAGGCTTAACATCGATATGCAGGAGAATACATACATGAAACATGCAACTATGCACATACATACATATATATATATACATGCATACATACACACATGAATGCATGCATGCATACATACATACATACATACATACATACATACATACATACATACATACATACATACATACATGCATGCATGCATACATACATACGTACGTACATATGTACATACATACGTACATACCCTGTTGTTGATGTTGAAATTCCAATGAAGGAACCTTGGATCTAGGTTAAAAACCGGTTCTTTCTCCATTGCCAAGAAATCTTGAAATAAACTGAATAATGACAAACATACGAACGTAGACACATGACAAACATACATACGTAGTTACATACATACATACATTCATACATACATACATACATACATACACATACATACATACATTCATACATACATACATACATACATACATACATACATACATACATACATACATACTACATACATACATACATACATACATACATACATACATACATACATACATACATACATACATACATACATACATACATACATACAAAACATAAAATGATTGCATGATTATATAAATGAAGAAGAGAGCAGGTTCGGTCTATATAGATTTTGTAATACATAACGTGACACTCTAATCATATCAGTGATTAATTAAAACGCTACAGAAAAGAGGACCGACGAAAACTGTACTTTCAAGAAATATTCTTTCTGTTTTGATGTCTAAATTTGCCGATATTCATAATATTCTTTCATGGAGATGAAGGTATCGATTACATCTTCCATTTCCTATCAAGTTAAGTTTGCTTTCAGAACAACTGTCGAATAAACTTCGTATCAAGTAGAATAATATTACTGATAAGAATTGGCGATGAATGAATTATCCATAACTTGCCTCCCAGCAGGTGACTCTCTACTACTTTGCTTAAGTATCCAAATCTCTAGATTCTCAGTTAATCAAAACTCAATTTAGATTGTATGACGGGTACGCGGCACTTTAGGTCTGATTCAACGCTGACTTATTTAAATCGGACGTTTTCATGTTTCTCTCGTTTGAATGTTCCCCTCGTTTTCTTAACCCTTACTTTCTCTTCCTCGGTTAATGTGTGTGAGCTTCTTTCTCTTTGGGTATGAAGAGAAATAAACTGTTCAGGTCAATAATGTTCAGTTAATTAATCGTAATTTCTGTCCCCTTGCTCTCTCACACTTTCCATCTGTATCTGTATATCTCTGAGCGTACATATGTGCGTCTCTCTCTGTCTCTCTCTACCCCTCCCCCTCTCTCTCTCTCTCTCTCTGTATATATATATAATATATATATATATATATATATATATATATAAGTAGGGTTGGACAAAATAATGGAAACACTTAGCATTATAAATTACTGTTTTCTTTTCAGGTATCATCAGAAAAAGGTAATTAAAATTAATTAAAATGACAGATCTATCGAACTTTCAAAGCGGTCAAATTGTTGGTGCTCGTATGACAGGCGCTAGCGTAACGAAAACAGCCGAAATGTTTGGTGTATCGATAAGTACTGTATCGAACGTAATGACAGCCTTTAAGAAAGAGGGAAAAACCTCCTAGTCGAAACAAAACTCCGGAAGAAAAAAAAAGTTTTCAGATAGGGACCGTCAGACTCTTACGCGAATTGTTAGAAAAGATTACAAAAGTACAGCTCCAAAAATTACTGTAGAGCTTAATGACCACCTCGAGAACTCAGTTTCCACAAAAAGTGTTTGCCGGGAGCTGCACAAAGCCGAATTTCAAGGGAAGGCAGGAATCTGAAAACCCCTACTTCCAAAAACAAACGTAGAATGCAGTAAAAAAAACCCTACAAAATTGGCCCCTCGAGTAGTGGAAGAATCTTATTTTCTCGGACGAGTCATCCTTTACATTATTTCCGACCACCGGACGAGTATACGTGCGGAGACAGCCAAAACAACCATTTCACCCAGAATGCCTTCTTCCAAATACTAAAAATGGAAGGGGATTTGTTATGATTTGGGGGATGGCTACATCTCGGAAATCCGCCGGCCCAATGGTGTCGCTTCATGGTAGAATTAATAGTCAAGACAATTTCAGCATTTTATCTCATCAAATTCATCCTATGGTTGGGGAACTGTTTCCGGAGAGAATCACAATCTTTCAGGATGATAATGCACCAATTCATACAGCTAAAGTTGTTCCTGAATGGCACGAGAAACATTCTAGTGAAGTTGAACTTCTTATCTGGCCACCACAGTCCCTAGATATCAATATTATTGAACATTTATGTTGCATTTTAGAAAAACAATTAAGGAATCGATATCCTCCACTATCATCACTACAAGAAGTGGGGACTGTTTTGACTAAAGAATAGATATAAATTCTTTTAGAAACAATTCAAACTATGTACGAGTCCATACCTTGTAAAATTCAAGCTGTATTTACTGCCAAAGGCGGTCCTACCCCATATTAAAATAATTTGCTTGAAATTTTAAGGTGTTTTCGTTATTTTGTCCAACTCCTGTATGTATGTATGGATATATATGTGTGTATGTGCGCGTGTGTAAATATACACACGCATAGTGTATATGTATGCGTATGTGTGTACGTGTGTCTGTGTGTATGTGTCCAGTACCAAAATGTACTATCGCCTAGACAAGCTGAATATCCAGTCAGCCGATTTAAATCACCTACAACCAAACAGCTGCGGTCAACCTTCTCATTCC
>NC_043007.1:15472659-15487659 GCF_006345805.1 Octopus sinensis
CGTGTGCGTGCGTGTGTGCGTGTTTATCATATTGTCATTGCTTTTCTGAAAAACCCACATTTCTAGCAGCCATTTTCTCAGCCCAAACAGAAGCATGCGTTTGTTTCTTCTCAGCTCTGCGTGTTTTGACTTTCGACATGCTTCTCAGTAATAAATGAATAATACATCCGCATGAAACACACAGCTATACACATATATACATATACACACGCATATATATATATATATATATATATATATATATATATATATATATATATATATATATAGATAGATAGATAGATAGATAGATAGTAGATAGATAGATAGATAGATAGATAGATAGATAGATAGATATGCATACAAACATATATACATACATAGATTCATACACACGTACGTACATACATACATAGACAATGAGCAAGAGAAGTATAGTTTGAGAGAAAAATGCGTATTTATATTTGATGCTGATTTTTGCATATATGTGATTATAAGTGAATTCACTGACTGCATTTATGTAATTAGAGAAACTGATGATGAAGATTCATGGAAGATTTATACTCCTTCTTAATTAAATTTCCCTGTGCAGAAACAAATCTAATTTGATTCATAGCTTTGCATATATTAATACTAATTTGGCTTTATTTAAATTATCGCATCGAAAATTTATACGCATCTCCATCATCTTCTACGTACAAATACGTGCGCACGCCGCTTCGTTTGTTTACATTTTGTGAGTCTATTTGCTTACGTGCGGCCAGATAATAAGCATGCAGCGTTATGAGGTGGAAGTTTTATGCATAGACATGGGATCTATTAATAGTTCAGATGTATATAAATACAATAGATGCGTTTATTTTTACTCCTCTTATTATTATTATTATTATTATTATCATTCACAGAAATCCTGATTAAAAGTTTGCAGATAAAAATAAATTACAGTGATTTGATTTTCCATAAGGTGTGAATAACCAACGATTTGATCATTTGTCTTTCTTCGACAGAAACAAAAATAAACATAATTAAAAGCCAAATATCAAACAAGCGAATGATAAACTCGAGGTCAGTGTAGATGGAGAAGTGAGAGGTAGAGGACAATGTAACTCACGCTTTCTCTTTTGCTCTACCCTTCTGTCCCATCGCTGATCTTTCGATCCTCTGGCGGTTCTTAGCATCCGATCTATAAGCCTCCATCTTTTAAAAGTGCTATTGTATTATGTTTTGTAAAAGTACGATAAATAGGACAATTTGTTGAACTTTGATAAACAGCTCACTTCTCTATAAAGAAAAAAATATCGGAGAATTTCATACAAATTGGATTAGAGCCATCTAATTATTGAACAATTAATGAAAAAGCATGTGAAATAATAAGAAAGCCAACTATAACAGCCATCTGATTAAATAAAGCAGAAAATTGTGATTTATTGAATGCCGAAATGAATCAGGCCCCAGCGGAATTTGAATGCAGAGTGCAAAGTGTCGGAACAAGTACGACATGAAGGCCTGTTCAGCACTATTAGTTCAGCCAGTCTGTTGATGTTGATTGATACTTTATCGATTTCAGAAATATGATAGCAAAACTTGACTTCGAGAATATTTCAATTAGCTCAGATCACAAACCCTCGATTGCTCACTTCTCACGACAAAACATCTTATTAAAAGTCTTTTATTTATATGTGTATTATTATTATTATTATTATTATTATTATTATTATTATTATTATTATTATTATTATGGTTCCCTTTCATTATAACTTTATTTCAGCTGCCTTAGTACCGGGCATCTTCCGGAGGCCAAGAGTAGCAAGGGCAATTTTGTTTTGCTATGTATCTAAAATTATCACTACATTCACTCCATTTTAGATAGAGAGTGCTTTCCGTAGTATATGGGCTATACCCATCAAGGGTATCTTTTGTGGTTCACGGACATTAGAGACAGCTCCCTATTTTATCATTCCCAGCGCACCATTTACTACTGGTATTATCGTAGTACTAAGTTTCTACATTTTTGTGATTTCAATTTGCAGATCTTTATAGTGAGAAAGTTTTTCGTATTCTTTTCTTGAGACATTTTGAAATGGTGGGACAGACATATCTATTAAGAGACAAGATCCTCTGCTGTAATCACTGATCACAATGTCTGGTCGATTACAGTCAGCTTTTCTGTCTGTTTGTATTGGAAAGTTCCAAATGATGGCGACCTCGGCGGAATTTGAACTCAGAACGTAGCGGCAGAGGAAATACCTATTTCTTTATTACCCACAAGGGGCTAAACACAGAGAGGACAAACAAGGACAGACATAGGTATTAAGTCGATTACATCGACCCCAGTGCGTAACTGGTACTTAATTTATCGACCCCGAAAGGATGAAAGACAAAGTCGACCTCGGCGGAATTTGAACTCACAACGTAACGCAGACGAAATACCGCCAAGCATTTCGCCCGGCGTGCTAACGTTTCTGCCAGCTCGCCGCCTTCGATACTATTTCTGTCCACTAAATTCACTGACGTGATATTTCTCGAAGCGGTGTCACAGTGGAGGATTATGGCACCGCGGTGACGCGCAATCGGACTGAACTCAAATTCCAAAATCTAATGGTTGCATAGTATACTTCTTAAGCTCACACTGATATCATCGTCATTTTCGAAAATATTGTGACGACGGTGCAGGAGTGGCTGTGTGGTAAGTAGCTTGCTAACCAACCACATGGTTCCGGGTTCAGTCCCACTGCGTGGCATCTTGGGCAAGTGTCTTCTACTATAGCCCCGGGCCGACCAATGCCTTGTGAGTGGATTTGGTAGACGGAAACTGAAAGAAGCCTGTCGTATATATGTATATATATATATATATATATATATATATATATATTATATATATATATATGTATGTGTGTGTATGTTTGTGTGTCTGTGTTTGTCCCCCTAGCATTGCTTGACAACCGATGCTGGTGTGTTTACGTCCTTGTCCCTTAGCGGTTCGGCAAAAGAGACCGATAGAATAAGTACTGGGCTTACAAAGAATAAGTCCTGGCGTCGATTCGTTCGACTAAAGGCGGTGCTCCAGCATGGCCGCAGTCAAATGACTGAAACAAGTAAAAGAGTAAAAGAGTAAAAGAGACAACAACAACAACAACATCAACAACAACGACAACGACAACAAAAGATGCCCTTGATTGTACTTAATGGAAACAGGTGAGAAATTATGTCTAATCTTAATATTTAAGTTTTTAAATGTTTGTAATAACATCATTAATGATTATTATTAACTGTTTCCATAGTTACTTAAATTCTTCTGGAGTAAACGTTAGGCAAGCGCCGCATTAATTGAATATCGAGATAGTAAAACGTGATATGAAAAGAGAGTCTTAATTATTAATAGGTCATACTAATTAGCAATTTAGTGTTGATGCTTTAGTACAAAATCTAGGGTATTTTAGAAGCTATATTTTATGCCGTCATTATTGTGATCCTATCCTCATCATGATCGTGATCATAATCCTCATGATGATGATGATCATCATCATGATCATCGTCATCATCATCACCAAAAACACTGACTACCGTCGCTATCACCAATTCAAACACCAACACTACACTTGCAGTGATTATATTAGAATTATTGTCATCTAAATATTCCTCCTTCCCTCCTTCCCTTCCTCTTCCTCCTCTGCTTCCTTCCTCTCCTTACCTTCACCTTCCTTTTCCACTTCCTCTTCTTCTCTCTCTCCACCTCTTGCTCCTTTTCCCCCTATTTCCCTTCACCTCCGCCTCCACTACTTCTTGCCTCTCACTCCTCCCCATTCCTCTTACTCTTGCTTTTCTTCCTCCTCCTCTCCCTCCACCTGTTGCTCCTTTTCTTTCCCTTCTCTCCCTCCTCCCTTTCCTCTTTCCCTCTTCCTCCCCTTTCCTCTTTCTCTTCCTTATATTCCCCTTCCACTTCCTTTTCCTTCCTCTTCCTCTCCCACCTCTTGTTCATTTTTCTCCCCTTCTTCCCCTTCCCCATCCTTCTCTTATTATTTTTATTCTTCCTCCTCTCCCTCCACCGCTTGCTCCTTTTCCTTCTCCTCTCCCCCTTCTGCTTCTTCCTACCCCCATTGACTTCTTCGTTTCTTCTTCCCCTCTTCCCCTCCACTTTTCTTCTCCGCTTCTGCCCCTCCTCCCTTCTCCCTTCTCCCTCTTCCTTCCTTTTCCTCTTCCACTTAACCTCCCCTTCCCCTCATACTCCCCTCCTCTTCCGCTCTTCCATCCCTCTTTCCCCCTTCCCCCTCAGCCACAAAAACACTACCGCCAACATCCCCATCACCGCCATCACCGACCGTTACATAGTGCAGGGTAATTTAGAGACGAGAAATTTTGTCATCGTCAACGTCAGCATCCTCTTAATAATCCTGATCACGATCCTCATCAACATCATTAAAAAAATTATTGCCATCATTTTAATCATTCCTAACTCAAACACCAACACGTACATTATCATTAGCTCGCCCGATCTCTGTAATTATATAACAACATTCGCAATACGAAGAAATAAAACCTGCTGTCAAGATGAAGGCACTTCAGGTATTTAAATTCAACTTGAATTCGATTCTTCTAATATACTTCCCTCACGCTGTATGTATTGGTTTTCCTAATTAATCCTAATTTTTAGCACAAAATCAAACCTGGTCAAACCAACCTAGATCCAAAGGTTTCTCTGATAAAATCATTTCGGCTTATCTCTCAAACGTAGTCTAATTAGAATTAGATTAAATAATGTTCATCGTTCCTTAAACTGATAGAACGTACTTGCGAGGAGATTTTGTTACTGCTATTTTTAGCATGTCGAACCTTTGGCACCATAGGCATGTGTCTTCTTCTATAGCCTCGGGCCGACCAAAGCCTTGCGAGTGGATTTCGTAGACGGAAACTGAAAGAAGCCCGTCGTATATATATATATGCATGTGTGTGTGTATATGTTTCTGTGTCTGTGTTTGTCCCCCAACATCGCTTGACAACCGATGCTGGTCTGTTTACGTCCCTTTAACTTAGCGGTTCGGCAAAAGATCCCGATAGAATAAGTACTAGACTTACAAAGAATAAGTCCTGGAGTCGATTTTCTCGACTAAAAGCGGTGCTCCAGCATGGCCACAGTCAAATGACTGAAACACGCAAAAGAGTATTAAAACTATGTTGTTCTAGACTCGACCATCTTGTAAAAGACTAAATACTAGACACGTAAGAATATGTAGGAAAATAATGTTTTCAAGATGATAGGGTAAGCTTTAAAGGAGTTTGACTTTTTTTCTATTTTGGGAAGTCGCATGTCGTGTAACTTCAGATATATTACGCCATTGGCTCAATGTTTTACCTGATTAGATTGTTATTGAGATATCAGTGATCAAAGCTTGTATGATCTTCCATTTTACACTTCTCAGTCACTCTAATTCACTGATGTAGAAACATGAAAGTTGCATAGTTTCACACCATCACCCATACATAAATTGTGGCCGTGAGCTTCACGCAGCACATATCTTAAAACTTTTTGCACCAGCAGTGAGTCGTTGGAGGATTAATGGAATCACTTTAAATATTTATGTTCTTGTCAACTGACATGTGTCACATTTTTACTGCTTTAATGCCTGAACAAAAAGCAAGTAAAAGAAATAAAGAAACAGACTTTTGTGAAACTGATACCTTTAATTGTATTTATTTAATATTTATGATGTGACTGAACATAAACATGTTCTTTCTTTTTTAAATTACCAGCTAGTTTCAACAGCGAATAAGATCCACCTATGATTTCTTTCATAAACAGAACTACAGGCACTCTAATACAATCAGTATGTTTGCGGTCCTGACAGACGTGTGGACATTGATCTACGATATTAACATATGAAGCTGAACAGAATCAATTAGTGAGAAAAATAAAATGTAAATGTATGCGGGTGATAATGTGTTGAATTTAGTTAAGTAGGTTGCTTGGTACTTCCAGTTAGTCGAGTTTGTCAAGTAAACGTGTAGTCTATGCAAAAATACTGACCAAATATATGTTAAATAATGACATTCCATTGGTAAAAAATGTAGGAATTTGTTGAGGAAACTAGGCTGATGCAAGAAGTGAAGAATGATGTAAATAAGTACAAGAATGTTACACAAATGAAACTATATAAGCATGTATTTGTTTATTTACGTGTTAATTCTATAGGTAGGTTAGCTCCGCATTATTGATTACTTCACTGGATGAATGAATTTACGTAAAATGTTTGGAATGCAAGAGAGATTATGGATTATGTGATGTTATCGTTACATAGATAGCAAAATTATAAGACAAATAACAAACTTTGCTGCCCCGAATTTATTTCTATTTTACGCAGCTTTTATCCCATCAAAAGCATTTTTAAAATAACATATCCCATGGGTACAGGGAGAGAGAGAGAGAGAGAGAGTTACTCTGAAAGATTCTTGAAGGATTCAGTCGAACAAATCACCCCAAAGTACTTCTTTGCTAAACCTGGTACTTACTTCGTCGCTTTCATTTGCTGTAAAGAAACCAACACCGGTTGTCAAGCGATAGTGGGGAGGACAAAGAGATAAATACATACATACATATACGACATGCTTCCACACAGTTTACGTCTACCAAATTTACTCACAAGGCTTTAGTCGCCTAGAGGTTATCGTAGATAACATTTACTTTACCTATGTGCCACGCGGTGTTTCTAGGTTTATTTATTATCCATAAAGGACTATACATAGATGGGGACGGTACAATCGGGGAACATAAAATAATAAAAGAGGATGAATAAAGACGAAGTTAAAAAAAGAATGAATTATGATAAGATATTATAATGAGGCGCAATGCCCACTCGGCCCCTGAGGTGGGGCGGTTATGAGCCACGCAGTGTGTCTAACCCCAAAACTATGCAATTGGAAAGCGAGCACTTTAACAACACAGTCACACCTGCGCCTGATTTCCAGTTTACCTCCATTGTATTGCACCTGGCTTTGGTATCTTTGACCTTATCATTGAGTTGACCAAAACCTTATCAGTGAAATCTGAAACACGGAAGATATATGGAAGCCCGTCAGAAGGGACGCTCCTGTTTTTATCAGTTCAGGTTAAAAGTACATCCTAGTGCTGGAGTGATCTTAGCTGACATCGCTCTGTTGCAAGCGGCCGAACCTGGTTTCTGGTCTATGAATAACTTCCTCGCAGCCTTTCATTCTGTAACTACGAAGACCATCAAAGGATCATGAGTACTGTACCTACACTACTCTGACAAGTCTGTAAAGACATTCTAAATGTTAACTACTCTGAGATTGGATAAAGCGATTTGTTATTTGAAGAACGAATGAATAATTTCGGTGATGTACTTGTCTGGCAAGTAATTTGATCAGAGACTGTGTGTTGAAACTAAAGCAATATCAAAGTTTAAGGCATATATTGGCTCTTTAAAAAATACACAAAAGCCATTAACTTCACTTAAACAGTTATTTTTTAATCTCAAAATTTTCGTCGAACAATTTTCAACCTAGTCGCTGACACTGTTCCACTGAGATGCAAAAAAGTAATATTTTTGTGCCCAAAATTAAATCATTTTGTAGTACAATCTCCATGTCATAGCTTAGCTTTCCAAGAGAAATAACTTCATGACTGAGAGCTTGTTAAGGTATTATGCTGTTGGCTTACTGGTTCATCATAAGTTACACGATACGTCCATGACCAATACCCTTAGCAATAGATGATACGATGGAAAAACAAAACAAAACAACACATCGCTGAGGTTGTAGAAAATAGTGAATAACTTATAATTAAGTCATCCTGTCATGAATACAACTTGCCATAGAACAATTATTGATTCAAACAAAGCCTAGAAATGCAATGCTTAATGTCATAAAACTAGGCTAATTAGTCACACGTCCCCCAACATGGAGGATATCTATAAAAGCCAGGTTATTTACACAAAGCATCTCGTGATGAAATTTCACGCTCAAATTCACTCCAAATATCATCTCGTAATGTTTCTTCCTAACACATTATCGTCATACTCAACTGCCCTGTTGATCGAATATTTTCATGCCGTTGCTTATGTTATTTGGTTTAAAGAGTTTAAATATTTAACATCTCCCAAGAATCAATCTGTATCTGCTGCGAAAACCTATTAATCGATTCTGACATTTTAAAATATATTAGATTATCAACGAAATGTGATAAACATGGGAGTTAACCATTATACAAAGCCATTATAAACAAGAAACAACAGAATTTGATTATCAATTATTTATAAAATCATAAAGATCCATAATGCGGTGTTTAATTCATTCGTAATATTAATTGGATTAATGATAAATCTCCTATTCTCAGCTGAGAGAAAATATCTTTCACGGAAGTACAGCAAGCGCCCAGTTTATAATCGTATATGAAGTGAGACATGATAAAATAAAATGTCCAATCAAGAAACACAATGGAATTCTACTTCAAAGAGGATATGCCATGTAGTCTCTCCATTTGCTGGAAATAGAAGCCAAACCTGCTTAACATTACCGTCCATACAAAGGATATTATTTTAATGTATTTTCGATACGGAATTCCTGAAATAGAAGAAATACATGATTTTAATCAAGGCTGCAGCTCTTTTAATCGTACGTTAATTAACTTAGAGCTGATCAAGGGCTACACACATCAACAATGATCATACTTAAACTCATGACACACAAATCGCTAATCCAATGTCACTTCTTGTCATTTATTCATCTTTGTTTTTACCCCCTAAATGAGAAGCGAATAACAGTAGGATTTATACACTTCTATATTTAAGAGATGAGGAATTATGTACATTATTTACTTTATTTACATTCGACGGTGATTTGTTCTCATCGTGTTTGTTGTTAACACAACGTTTCGGCTGATATACCCTCCAGCCATCTTCAGGTGACTTGGGGAAATTCGAACCTGGGTTTTCATTCCTAAGATATTTTTCGATGATGTTGTTGTTGTTGTTGTTGTTATTATTATTATTATTATTATTATTATGATTATTATTATCCGTCGAATGTAAATAATGTAAATAATGAACAGTAGGATTTGCTGACAGAAGTCAAACTTTCTGTTCGATGCACTGTTCTGCACATTCTCCACTTTATGGCACCAAAGAGCTCAAGGCATTTTCAGATGTTATTTCAATTCTGCCATCGCTTCATTACTAATAATAATAATAAGCCTTTCTACTATAGGCACAAAACGTAATTTGATCTCAAAATGCAACGACGAACGAAATGCTACTAAGCATTTTCTCCGTTGTGTTAACGGTTCTGCCAATTCACCGTCTTAGCCTTCTCCATAATAGCAATAATAATATGTATTTCTTTATCAGCTGAGTTCTTCCACTCTAAAGTGAGAAGAAATAAGCTGCTTAATATGTGACCGGTAAATTTAACTCAATTAGTTTTTGAGCAACACCCTAATTTAATTGTCCAGTCCTCGTTGTTTCACCGTTTCCACCTGTCTCAACAGTGATGAAATAGTCATATATCTAGGGAGGTTTTTGTAGATAATATGTACAATCTACTGACTGAATTCGCTAGTATATATTATGCTATTTTGTTGGCCTCGGAGGCATAAAAAGCAAAGTTGACTTGCAAGAGATTTGAATTCGGAATCTAGCGGAAGATGAATATTATATATCAGATGATTTCTTACGTTACTTGCCACTATTATCTCCGTATTTCCTCTCCAGTTCCATAGTTTGGAAACATAAAATAACATTACTGTAATAGTGTGAATTATTTACACTTAAAAATAATTTATGTATTATTTTCTAATACCCAAGCGTTAAACTATTATGAAAAAATATAAAAATATAAGACGAAAAATACCATAATTACATTTAGATTCTCGGTTTTCAATGGGGAAAAAATGTTGTGTATTTGGTCGAAAAATAAGAAATCAAGAGAAATAGAAGCTACTCGACACGCCGAAGAATTTCTTAAAGAATATTAGACCAAAAGAGTATTAAAGAAAAAAAAAAACACCTTTGACACCTTTGTTATACGATAATATTCTGGTATATGTCTCACCTTTTTTACCTCTTGCTCCTCAAATATCAAAGCACAAGCGTGATTGATGTTTAGTATTTCAAAACCAGATAGATATGGCTACAAAACGAAAATTACTATTGATTTTTAAATCTTTTCTGATGTGTTAATGTTGACCTATACTGAATTAAATGCTCATTCATATATGTCATAACCAGTAGTACAATTACAATCGCAAATCAAAACTTGAAGCCAAAGTCAAAATAAACTTAAAACAACATCGAAATCATGAACTACAAAGAAATGTATTTAAAAGACAGAAAAGAACCAAAACTAAGAAATAAAATAAAAAAAAGGAAAACATATAAAATAAAGAATTACAATGTAATAATCTTTAATTATTTCTGAAATATTGGAAAAATTGTGGTTGCAAGTTCAAATGTTTCAATCTTTTAATCTTCTACGGATGTTTTATTTGTTTTCTTTGAGCTAAGTTAGTTTATTCAATTAGCTGATTTGTGAGAAACTTATTAGAACTTACGATTACCATTATATATGGCGTTCTGTGTTTTTCAGACTTATTGGTTCGCTTCCTGTTGACGTACTCTCTTTGTATTTAAATCCGAGTACAATTATCTGTCATATTTCAAATAATTTAAGGCAATCAGCTGGCAGAAACGTTAGCACGCCGGGCGAGATGCGTAGCCTTATTTCGTCTGCCGTTACGTTCTGAGTTCAAATTCCGCTGAGGTCGACTTTGCCTGTCATCCTTTCGGGGTCGATTAAATAAGTACCAGTTACGCACTGGGGTCGATATGATCGACTTAATCCTTTTGCCTGTCCTTGTTTGTTCTCTTGTGGGTAGTAAAGAAATATATATTTCAAATAATTTAAGGCAATGAGCTGGCAGAATCTTTAACGTATCGGGCAAAATACTTCGCAGAATTTCGTCCTGCTCTCTACAAACAGAGTTCAAATAACGCTGGTGTCGGCTTTACCCTTCATCCTTTCGAGCTTGATACAAGAGAATAAAAGTGGAGTAAATTGATCTCTATGGAGGTGCGTAGCTTAGTGGTTAGGGTGTCAGCATCATGATCATAAGATTGTGGTTTCGATTCCTGGACTGGGCGACGCGTTGTGTTCTTGAGCAAAGCACTTCATTTCACGTTGCTCCAGTCCACACAGCTGGCAAAAATGAGTAACGCCGCGATGGACTAGCGTCCCGTCCAGCTGGGGAAAAATACGCCATTGAAACCGGGCCCGTGAACCTGGCTAGGCTTTAAAAGGGCGCATTTATTATTTTATTATTAAAGGGAACTATGTAATCGACTACCCATCCCCAATTGGTACTCTTGCAGTAATGTTTCGAATTAGATAATGCGAAGAGCTGACAGAAACGACAACACGGCGGGTAAAATGCTTAGCCGCTTTCCGTCTATCTTTACGTTCTAAGCTCAAATTCCGCCGAGGCTGACATAGCTTTTCGTCCTTGCGGCGTCGATAATATAAGTAGTAGTCGAACACCAGGGTCGATGTAATCGTCTTATCTTCACCCACGAATTTACTGGTCTTGTGCCAAAATTTGAAACCATTATTTCGAATTATATCCTCTCAAAATGAAACAAGGATTAGGTAAAGCAAATACAGAACCTCCGTAAGTAGCAGATTGACTATATATATAGTGTGTGCTTTACATTAGATTGTTTGTCCATTCTCGAACCACGCCTGGATCATAAGGGCCGGTTTCCCGGTTTCCTTGGTGTGTAGGTTCCCCACCTGAACGGGACGCCGGTCCTTCGCAGGTGAGCTGCATGATGCAGGAGAGAAAGTTGGTGGTGAAAGAGTCAGCAGAAGTTCGCCATTCCCTCCTGCCGGAGCCGCGTGGAGCTTAGGTGTTTCGCTCATAAACACACACCTTGCCCTGAGATAGATTCGAACACGCGATCCCTCGACCGCGAGTTCGCTGCTCTAACCATTAGGCCATATGCCTCCACTTAGATTAGATTACCAATTTCTAATTCACATACGTCCCCTACGAGTAACTTGACAAAGAAACGAGCATTAGAAACAGTCTTCAAGTGATTCTTGGATGAAACATGTTTACAGATTTCACATATAGAAAAATAAAACACGAACAAACTGCACTGTAAGGTGGTATAGTCGTAAGTTTTCTGTAAGCCTGGTACTGTAATCCTGCTCATTAATCGGCGCTTAGCTTATTTTCGTGAGACAGGAAGAAACACCATCACCGACACCATCCTACCATCACCATCACCAACACCAACGCCAACGCCAACACTTATAACGATCATCATCGCCCTCATGAATACGCTAATTTCAATAGCATTAATCACATATTATGAAGAGATAAATAGGAAATTTAGATATATAGACATCTAATGTTTGACTTTATCACAATTGTGTGTACGATAGAAATAGTCGATAACAAGAGAACATTATTGATGTGTGTGTGTGTGTGTGTGTGTGTGTATGGAAATTCATGCACAACGTACACGCACACGTATACACATGCACATGCGTGCGTGCACATACCACACATACAGAGACACACACATATATATATATAGAGAGAGAGCGCGGGGAGAAAGAAAATCATGTATGTGCAAAAATATTCCAGACAATTAGAAAATTAATATTCGAGATTTTTATTATTATTATTATTATTATTATTATTATTATTATTATTATTATTATTATTGTTGTTGTTGTTGTTGTTGTTGTTATTATTATTATTATCATCATCATCATCATCATCATTATTATTATTATTATCATTATTATTATTATAACTGTCTTCGTTATTATCATCATCATCATCATCGTCGTCATCATCATCATCATCATCATCATCATCATCATCATCATCAACAACAATAATATCAATACTAGCGACCGTGCGGCGGCGGCGGCGGCGGCGGCGGCAGCGTCGTCATTGTTGGAGTTGTGGTAGAGTGTCACTTTTTCAACGTTTATTCTTCTTTACATTTCTTTTTTTTTTTTCTAATTTTGTTATATTCCGTCTTGCAGCAGATCGATATTGTAATGTACGTACAGTATCGATTAATTTCTGTGATCGTGTAGTAAAAAAAAAGAAAGAAAGAAAAGATATACACACATTGTGATAACAGCATACACTTTGGAGAACCGCATTCATTTGAGTCTGGTGAATGAATGCGTAATTGAGTCTTTTATGAACGTTCACAATTTTCACGGCAAAACAGTTCGTGGGAGATATTTTCCTTATGAACACTTCATAATCATTATTAATTCTTGAGAAAGGTATTAATACTTCATATTCTGCTTCCCTTTGTTATTTTCCAAAGATGTGATATTTTGTCTACATTCGCCATCATATAAAGCTCTTTTTCCAAAGACGCGTAAGGATAAAAATGGTGCGCTGCCACAAACAGGATAATTGACATGATGTAATCTGTATATGTATTCTCTCTTTAAATTGCACCGATGGAGGCCCATTCGTATTCTACCCCCTAGATATAGCAGACAAATGTATACATGTATACCTCCTGGCGTTATTGTGTTTTCTCTTTGTTCATGTTTGGATTAACGATATATAACTTTATAAGTTTTGTATCAAACAAGTCCGTGACGTTAGAGGCTACAACGAAAGAAATAGAGAAAGGAGCCAAAAAGTTTAAAGGATTTTTATTGTCAGAAAGCTTAAAATACAGAATATCATAGTCCAGAAGAAAACAAAACGATGATAGTGAGTTCTAGAAATCAGCAGTTCGAAGAAAGAAGCTATTAGAATAATAGGACAAAGAGCCTCAGCAGAGAAACGATGCACCAGGGAAGAGAAGCTGGTGATAGGTTTAATGATCTTGACTGAAGCTACTGGACCAGAAAGCTAGCCAGAGCAATGACTATCGAAATGCTTATAGAAAGCACACAACGAAGATAAGGAAATTTCTACATCCTTGTAGAAAAAAGACGGTCCTCCATGTTAACAACTCGATTCTGAATTCAAACCGAGCAAGTTGACACTCAGATGAGATACTACCTCAAAGATTTAATACACAGTCGAAAGGTGGACTTATGAGATACAAGCACAAGAAACTTTCAAGCACAGAAGAAAGGTCCAACATTCGTATTTCTTTGTTGCCCACAAGGGGCTAAACATAGAGGGGACAAACAAGGACAGACAAAGGGGTTAAGTCGATTACATCGACCCCAGTGCGTAACTGGTACTTAATTTATCGACCCCGAAAGGATGAGACCGTGGCAGAATTTGAACTCAGAACGTAACGGCAGACGAAATACCGTTAAGCATTTCGCCCGGCGTGCTAACGATTCTGCCAGCTCGCCGCCTTAAATTTCTTAGCAGCCGACATGCAAAGGATTGACCAAGAGAAGTCCTTGGTCGAAGTGAAACCAAGAAGTAGGATACTGTGGCTTTCTTGATGATCAAACCCGTCCATATCATCGTAGGGAGGTAATAGCCGCCTACTTAAGTACCAACCACCGTATAAAGAAAGAAAGATATGAGGTAATGTAATCAAAAGGTTGTTTGCAGATTAGCAAAATGCGGAATAGCAAGGGTTAGAATGCCCTTTAAAATAGGTCTGCTGGATCAGGGATGATTTGACGTTAATCAGCAACAACAAAACTATGTGTGTCGTGTCCAGAGTGATAATATTATCATAGAAGGTGAAATTGTTGTTCCCGTCGTTTCGCCCAAGGTCAGCTCAGTTAGAATGCAAGCTTTCATGTAGTCTCTCGTCATGTGAAGACGAAGTAAGCAAATGTTCGTATAATCACATTCTATTACCTTGAAAGGAACCCGGAAACACACATTGGTGAATTGTTAGTGGATTCAGTGCATACAGGAAAAAGACTGAATCGACATGGTTGGAATGCGTTTGACTACGAGTCTGCAGAATGGATGTTGACCTGAGGTTAAAGGACAACTAGCACAGCATCAGTAACAGTTATGTTGAGGGGCGCTCGTCAGATCAGTTAAAAGTA
>NC_043007.1:15502659-15507659 GCF_006345805.1 Octopus sinensis
CCAAAGAGTAGATGTTCCGGCTGGAAATATTAATCGTGTAGTATTTAGTGGAACGCCTGTGACGAGAGACACTATGAGGGCAATACCAGAAAACATGAGTGAGCTGGGTAGGCCGGATTGTTGAGAGAGCACAGACCGTCCTATAAGCCACGAAGAAACGATATGCGTTCGGCGGCGAGCTGGCAGAAACGTTAGCACGCCGGGCGAAATGCGTAGCCGTATTTCGTCTGCCGTTGCGTTCTGGGTTCAAATTCCGCCGAGGTCGACTTTGCCTTTCATCCTTTCGGGGTCGATAAATTAAGTACCAGTTACGCACTGGGGTCGATGTAATCGACTTAATCCGTTTGTCTGTCCTTGTTTGTCGCCTCTATATTTAGCCCCTTGTGGGTAGTTAAGAAATAGGTATGTGTTTGTGCATTGTAGTGAGCTCGTGTTGTAATTTTTGATTTGAGTTTCTGCCTAAGTACACAACATCTACACCGCTTTATACTTATTTGAAACTATTATTTATAATGTAGGTTGGCGGTGAACTGGCGGAATCATTAGCGCGCCGGGCGGAATGTTTAACGGCATTTCGTCCATCTTTACATTCCGAGTTCAAGTTCTACCGTGGTTGACTTTGCCTTTCATCATTTCAGAATCGATAAAATAAGTACCAGTTGAAAACGAGGGCCGATTATTTAATTGACTTAGCCCATCCTCCAAACCTGCTTGCATTGTGATAAAATTTGAAACCATTATTAATAATGTAAATAATGTTGTTATGTTATCCTGCTATGTGTGTATGTATGTGTGATAATATAATAATATACTTCGGTTATGTACTCCTATGCTGTGCACATATGTCTTTCTAGAATACATCTAAAACATATTTATCTCCTGTAAAATATATTTTTGCTTTGTTATTGGATTGTATAACGTGCTTATTTTTTCTGACCGTATTATCTACGACTACCATTAGGCAGCTAATATACATTCATAAGAGATTTTATTGTGTATTCATAGAATTTGCTTCTATTGTATTTTTAAAGCACATATTCCTATTGTGTAGTGAACGACTAAATCAAGAAAAAACTTGCGATAAAGCTAGCAAATGATGACGTATTAATTTCATACTGAAGTTATTTTAATTCAACTAGCTATCAATTGCTTTTGATAGAAGCATTAACATTATAATTGCAAGTTATACGCCTTTAAAACACATTCACGTTTTCGCCGAAATTATCCCTAATGTTTAACCCCTAATCTAAATGTAACCCTGATATTGCAGTATAATTTCTTTGAATAATTGCTATCAGGAGCACATTATATGTTATTATTAGTAGATTCATAAGCTGGCAGAATCGTTTGCACCCCGGGTATAATAGCTTATCCAGTATTTCGTCTGTCCTCCCGTTCTGAGTTCAAATTCTGCTGAAGTTGATTTTGAATTTCATCCTTTCGGGGTCGAATACATAAGTCATGTACCTCAACTTACCCTCCTGCAATTGATGGCCTTGTGATAAAACTTGAAGTAATTATTTGTAGTTCCATAAATGCAGTGAGTTGGCTGCATTTTTACCGCACGGGTAAAATACATAGCGGCATTTCTAACGGCTTTTTACGCTGAATTCAAGTGTCAGAGAGGTCGAGTTGGCCCTTTATCACTAAAATAAGTAGCAGTTGAGCATTGGGTTAATACAATCATCTTCACTCACCCCTCAAGAAAGTTTTGGCATTGTGCCAAGACTAAGAAAGGGGAGAAAGTAGTAGATTCATAAGATCAGTGGAACGACATAGCTGTTACAGAGTCGAAAGAATGCCGCATTATTATACCGGCTCTTTGTGTTTTAAGTTAAAACTTTAAGTTCAACTTTAGCTGTGTGAAGTGGTGCATTATCATCTTGAAAGCTTGCGTTTGCCCCCGGAAACAGTTCCGCAACCATAGGATGAATTTGATCAGATAAAACGCTTAGTCTTCAATATTAATCCTACCATGAAAGCATACCATTGGGCCGGTGTATTTCCAAGGTAAGGCCCCCAACCGCCAGATCATCACAGATCATCATTCATGTTTAACAGTTGGAAGAATGGCAGTCTGGGTCAAATGTTTCTTTTGGCTGTCTCCACACGTATACTAGGTCGGTGGTCGGAAGTAAGGTAAAGGATGACTCGTCCGAGAAAATAACATTCTTCTACTGATCTGGGGACTAATTCTGTAGGCTTTTACTCCACTCTAAACACTTAGCAATGTTTGTTTTTGAAAGTAGTGCTTTGTGCAACTCCCGGCGAACAGTTTTTGGGGAAGCTGATTTCTCGACGTGGTAATTTTAGAAGCTGCAGTAAGTTTGAAGGCTGTACGTTTATGATGCTTTCTAACAATTCCCGTAAGAGTCCGACGGTTCCTATCTGAAAGATTTGGTTTTTGTGGAAACTGGTTTCTCGAGGTGGTAATTTTGGAAGCTGTACGTTTGTGACCCTTTCTAACATTTCCCGGAAGAGTCCGACGGTTCCTATCTGAAAGATTTGGTTTTCTTCCGGAGTTTTGTTTTGATGAGGAGAATTTTCCCTTTTTCTCAAAGGCTGTCATTACTTTCGAGACAGTCCTTCTTCATACACCAAACATTTTGCCTGTTTTCGTTACGCTAGCACCTGCCATACGCGCTCCAACCGTTTGACATCTGTGAAAGTCCGATAGATATGTCATTTTAATGAATTTTAATAACTTTTTCTCATGATATCTGAAACGAAAGAGCAATTTTAGCAAAACATATTATGCAACACCAATAAAAAATCAAAAAAACATAAAAATAAACAAGCTTTTGACGGTTTTATAGATATTTCAAAATTATGATGCTATGATGCTAGGTGTTTCCAATATCTTGTCCAATCCCTGTATATATTTATATGTATGTATATACCTCTATGCATATATATATATATATATATATATATATATGTGTGTGTGTGTGTGTGTGTGTATGTATATGTATATATATATATATGCATATATATATATACATAGGGGTATATACATATGTATATATATAATATATGGATAAGTCATGCCATCAAAATGCCCTCACACACCCATTACCCATCACTGGGGGTCTTAAGCAAGGATGCTGACACCAACCTGTTTCTCTTTGTACATAGCCACTATATTCAACGAAATCCCGCTAGACTCGTTTTACATCAACATGCGATATCGCTTGCCTGGCTGACTCTTCAATCTCGCACATATCCGTACAAATACGAGGACCTCCGCAATCTCAGTCCGTGAGATGCAGTTGCCACTCCGAGCCGAACCGCAGATGGCCTACAAAGGACGGTCGATCTTTACAACGCAGCTTACAAACACTTCGGGATGCAGGTAAACACCTTAAAGACCAAGGCACTGACCCAACCTGCACCCGGCCAGAACAGTCCACCCTCAAACATTAGCATCAACTGCTAACCCATAGAAGAAGTTGAACAGTTCACATACCTTGGAAGTATCCGAGTTTCGAAGCCACCATTCTTTGCCATCGTCTCCACTGAGTTGGTCACGTCCAGCGTATGGAGCCCTCTCGTCTCCCAAGGATCATGCTGTACGGAGCACTTGCAATCGGAACAAGACCAAGATAGGGTTCAAAATTCCGTATAAAAACCAGCTCAAATAGACCTTGGCTCAAGCTAAAATCCACTCATCCTCATGGGAACAGATTGCCATGGATAGGACAGCCTGGAGGACTACTATCCGCAATGGAGCCAGCAGAAAAGACAACAGAATGAGTGTGTGTATGTAACTATATGTGTGTGTGTGTGTATGTGTATATATATATGTTTGTGTGTATGTGTGTATATGTATGTATATATATATATACACAAACACACACAAATATATATATATATATATATATATATATATATATATATTATATATATATATATAATATATATATATATAATATAATATGAAGAGAGCGCGGAGGTATAAGATGAAAAATTTATTTCACCAATTGACATCCATACAACCATGATCGTTTGTACACTCGTAATAAAATAATCATTACCAAATGGACTTACGGGATTTCAACTGCGTCGGACTATACATTACATTCTTTTGTTTTGTTTTGCTTACTATCTGGTTTGTAGTTTGATGCGTTAAATGAGCTTTTTTTATGAGTACCACCGGATTAGTTAAATCTATATATTGTCCATTAAATGTATGTGTGTATATATATATTTTTAGTAGTTACAGGGCCGCATACTATGTACTGTTTTAATGAATTCATAGAGAATAAAGAGAATGGATGTCCCTGGAAAGGAGCGGAAGAAAATATCACGGGAAGATTAAATGTTCCAAGGCTGACTTCCTGTTGGATAAATTAATCCTCATCATTCATTGTACATAACATTGCGAGGCTTTCGAAATCCTATTAAGAAGTTTAGTACCACAACGGATCAATATAATGGTTTTATATTTCTCCGCCAATCGGATGTCTATTATATCGTTGCTTCGACTCACCTTTGGGAGGTTTAAGTCGTAGTAGCGAAAAGCTTGCTTTACTGACTTGCATTTAAAACACTGGAAATAAACACAGGAACGTTGGCTTCCAGCAAGAACATAGAAGCATGCATTCACCTTTCTATACATCAATCTTACTCTAAATTCATAAATACATACAAAAGTACATACATTTTCCATACAAGCGTACATGGTTTAATGCATATATAAATAAAACATCCGTACATACACGAATACATACAAAGAAAGCAAAACAAAAGCCAAACAGCAGAAGGCCTAAGTGGATCCAGCGAGATATTTATCAATCATTCTAATCCTTTTGCAGGCTTTACGATTTGCATACCAACAGAAATAGTATGATCTTTCAACCACAACGTCTTTATCTAAAGTCTCTTATTTAATTCTGGAACCTGAATCTAGTGTCGGATCTTAACATGTACGTTTTGGTGCATCAGTCGTGCGCGACCAATTTACGTGATTTTTGCCATTGTATTTGCTTAAGTCACTTAAC
>NC_043007.1:15512659-15518955 GCF_006345805.1 Octopus sinensis
CAGAGAGTGACAAGGCCGGACCTTTTGAAATACAGGTACAACAGAAACCGGAAGAAAGAGTGAGAGAAAGTTGTGGTGAAAGAGTACAGCAGGGGTCACCACCCCCTGCCGGAGCCTCGTGGAGCTTTAGGTGTTTTCGCTCAATAAACACTCACAACGCCCGGTCTGGGAATCGAAACCGCGATCCTATGACCGCGAGTCCGCTGCTCTAACCACTGGGCCATTGCGCCTCCCTATATGGATTAGGACCACCACCAGCAACAACAGCGACTACTACTACTACTACTACTACTACTACTACTACTACTACTACTACTTGTAGATCATATGATGTTCTTCATCATTCGCGTTACATGAATGCATATTTATCTGCTAGGGAATTATTTGTAATCGATTCCTCCTTTTCACTTGCATTTGAATTTATAAATACATACTTGTATATGTAAATCTGTCTGTCGCTTGTGAATATATTTTCTTATGAATATGAAATTAACCCGTGCTTTTAATTATTGTTTGTTATCTGCTTATTTACGTTCATAACTTCGCTATTTATTTCGATATTGGCATAAGAACAACCAATAATATATTTCTAATAATTTATATTTGAAAGTTTGTATTATACTTCCATATTTCTATGCTTTGGAGATAATGCACACATCTATATCACAAGGGAGAAAGCTGCTTATTAATTAGGTATTTAACAGTTACTAAAAGAAAATAATTATTAAAGTCTTGGCCATCTGGAAATATTTTATAATTTCATGTTCCAAGAAATTTCCTATAATTTTGATTTCTGAAGTTTATTGAATTTTTGAACTCCAATTTTTCACAAATTTAAATATTTATTGCATTCTCTACGGAGTACTCAGTTTTCATTTGCAATGTTTTCATTTCAAGTTTTAATTCGCTATTTGCAAAACCCACAGTTTATTCTTTCCACGAACATTAATCATTGAATTAATTTTTTTTATATACGCTATAAGCTTTAAAATAATAACTACCCGGACAGATTTTGGCTATATTTTTTTTTACTTAAAAACCATGGGAAGAGCCTTCATGGTAAAAACAAAACATTGTAGATATTTTCAGAGGAAAAGGTGAACGATATATACATATATACGACGGGCTTCTTTCAGTTTCCGTCTACCAAATCCACTCAAAAGGCTTTGGTCGGCTCGAGGCTATAGTAGAAGACACTTGCCCACTGTGTCACACAAAAGATTAATTTATTGCTCTTATGTTTGAGCGTGTTTTAGAATATATAATCTTACACTTTTTGCAGTCATTTTAAAATGGGGCACTTATTCTATCGTTCTCTATTGCCGAATTGCTAGATTACAGGAACGAAAACAGACCAACACCATTTCCCCAACGGGGCACAAACTCAAACATAGAAAAGCACACACACACATGACACGAACACGCATTTACATGTGTGTATGTAATAGGGCTTCCTCACAGTTTCCATCTACAAGATTTATTCTTAAAGCATGGTAGGGGGACAAACGCATATATATTTATATTGAAAGGAGGGACAAACACAGACACACAAACATACACACACACACACACACACACACATATATATATATATATATATATATATATATATATATAATATATATATATATGCATATATACAACAGGCTTCTTTCAGTTTCCGTCTACCAAATCCACTCACAAGGCTTTGGTGGGCCCGAGGCTATAGTAGAAGACACTTGCCTAAGGTGTCACGCAATGGAACTGAACTCGAAATCACGTAACCACAAAGCAAGCTTGCTAACCACACAGCCGTGCTTGCACCTTTTGCCAATCACTTTTGTTTATCTTTGAAATTCACTCTTGTCGTTATCTTACGTTCTATCGTTCATTTCTTCGACTCTACGATTTTATCTTGTTTCACATCTATTTGCTTTGTAAGGCGAAGTAACGCTCTTTCATGAGGCGGACACGTCAACAGAAACGCTGCCAAATCGAGCAAAACCTATTCACATCGTGTAGCAGCCAGGTTTCCAAGTTCAACGTAATATAAAAGTATGTTGGTGGTGTCTACACGAAACCATACGATCTATTTGTTATCGTATCGATTTATAACATTGGCACATAGCCAAACAATTTTCGAGATGCTACAATCGATTAACCCCCGGACGAATTAAACATAAAACTGATTCCGGTGCAGTTTGAACTTAGAGTGTGTGAAGAATTAACTCTCTGCAACGAAGCAATTACTGAGTCGCAGAAAAATTCCTGCTTCTCACCCCGACACTCACCTGTGCTGTTGAATTACTACACGGGGAATGGTTTTGTAGTTTGAAATGTCCAGTTACGGGTTTCAAAGCATCCTGGCTATGTTCTTTCTTTCTTTCTTTCATTCTTTCTGTCTTTCTTTCTTTCTTTCTCAAAGGTATTGCTGAAAGCGATCGATATCCTTGCGGCTAGTTTTCCAACGATCGAAGTCAATTTCGCAGTGTTTATAAACTTGTTGTTCGGACCGGCTACAAGTGGAGACAGTGTTAGAAATACACACACAAACACAGCACACAACACGCACATATCCACACTCACATATAAATATATACATACACACACACACACACACATATATATATATATATATGTATATATATATATATATATATACATATCCATATACGCATACATACATGCATACATGCATACATACATACATGCATGCATACATACATACATGAATACATACATACATACATGAATACATACATGAATACATACATGAATACATACATACATGCATGCATACCTACACATACATATCCTGAGAAGAATAGAACGACAAAGTTCTACGTGAGTTTCTTCGAGATAAATGAAATTGTCCATTTCAAACGTGCTATAAAATAAAAGAGAATAAAAAAGAAAAAAAGAAATGTTACAACACCATCCCAGTTGTTGTATAAACATTAGGACCTGTTTAACGTTCAGCAGGTGATCTTAAATTTTTATTCCCGTTTTGCTTTATGCGCTTAATGAATTACTTAAGTTCCTTACCTTCTTTATATTTGTTTTACAAGTGGAATGTGTACTAGCTTTCTACATCGCTTTAATAAGAAAAAAAAAACGGTTCTCCTATCTATGAGAGTCCACAATAGATCAATATCTTAATTACAACAAGGCGGCGAGCTGGCAGAAAGGTTAGCGCGCCGGGCGAAATGCCGAGCGGTATTTCGTCTGCCGTTACGTTCTGAGTTCAAATTCGGCCGAGGTCGACTTTGCCTTTCATCCTTTCGGGGTCGATAAACTAAGTACCAGTTACGCACTGGAGTCGATATAATCGACTTGATCCGTTTGTCTGTCTTTGTTTGTCCTCTCCGTGTTTGGCCCCTGTGGGTAGTAAAGAAATAGGTATTTCTTCTGTCGCTACGTTCTGAGTTCAAATTCCGCCGAGGTCGACTTTACCTTTCCTCATTTCGGGGTCGATAAACTAAGTACCAGTTACGCACTTGGGTCGATGTAATCGACTTAATTCGTTTGTCTGTACTTGTTTGTCTTCTCTGTGTTTGGCCCCTTGTGGGTAGTAAAGAAATAGGTATTTCGTCTGCCGTTACGTTCTGAGTTCAAATTCCGCCGAGGTCAACTTTACTTTCATCATTTCGGGGTCGATAAATTAAGTACCAGTTACGCTCTGGGGCCGATGTAACTCGACTTAATCCCTTTGTCTGTTCTCTCTATGTTTAGCCTCTTGTGGGCAATAAAGAAATAAGAAACGTTAGCACGTCGGGCGAAATGTTCTTTATGTTCTGTGTTCAAATTCCGCCGAGTTTGACTTTGCCTTTCACTGGTACTTAATTTATCGAACTCAAAAAAGATGAAGGGCAAGCTTGACCTCGGCGGAATTTGAGCGTAATACCTATTTTTTTATTTCCCACAAGGGGCTAAACATAGAGGGAAAAACAAGGACAGACAGACGGATTAAGTCGATTACATCGGACTCCAGTGCGTAAAACTTTAATTGACCCCGAAGGATGAAGGGCAAAGTAGACCTCGATTCGGACGGCGGAATTTGTAACGTCAGAAGAATACCTATTTTTTTTACCCACAAGGGGCTAAACACAGAGGGGACAAACAAGGACAGACATAGGTATTAAGTCGATTACATCGACTCCAGTGCGTAACTGGTAATTCTTTAATTGACCCCGAAAGGATGAAGGGCAAAGTCGACCTCGGCGGAATTTGAACCCAGAGCATAGCGGCAGACGAAATACCGCTAAGCATTTCGCCCGGCGTGCTAACGTTTCTGCCAGCTCGCCGCCCTTCGCTGTCTTAATTATAATAATTTATATGTAGATTTACTCACCCCAGTTTTTAACGATTTGTCTCTCGCTTTCCTCACTCACTCAATTTCTTTCTTTCGCTCCCTCTCGCTATATTGACACGTAATCTTTTTTTTTTTTAATTGTTGCCGATTCATCATTTTGATCTGGGTGTTATATATGTGAGATTAATTATAATGAACTTCGTTAGTGGGACCAAATAAAGTAAACCAGTCTGGTCTACCAAGCCGAAAATTAAGCAAACCTGAAGGACTGGTTTGCAGTAACAAATATAATTAGTATTCGGATTAGTGTCAAGCAAGATCGACCTCGGTCCCGTTTAAACAGATACAGGAAATTGTAAACACTGACAATAAATGTTTTTAGTTCGGTGCTCTATATTTCCTGATGGACTATACTTCACAATACACACTCGTACAAACACACACACACACACACACACGCATACACACACTGTAAGACTCATATATCGAGAGAGACACAGACGGAAACTTACGTATACACACACATACGCACACACACACACACACATACCACACACACACACATACACACACACGCATACACACACTGTAAGACTCACATATCGAGAGAGACACAGACGGAAACTTACGTATACCCACACATACACACACACACACACAGACACACAGACACGCATACACACACAGACACACACAGACACACACACATACACACACACGCATACACACACTGTAAGACTCATATATCGAGAGAGACACAGACGGAAACTTACGTATACACACACATACACACACACATACACACAGAGACACACACAGACACACAGACACACAGACACACACACATACACAGACACGCATACACACACTGTAAGACTCATATATCGAGAGAGACACAGACGGAAACTTACGTATACACACACATACGAGAGAGAGAGGAGAGAGAGAGAGAGAGAGAGAGAGAGAGAGAAACCACACACACACACACACCACACACACATACATACACTGTAAGACTCATATATCGAGAGAGACACAGACGGAAACTTACGTATACACACACACACACACACATAGTGTTTTCATATATATATATATTCTTTTACTCTTTTATCCTTTTAATTGTATCTGTCATTCGACTGTGGCCATGATGAAGCACTGCCTTGAAGGATTTTATTCGAACAAGAATAAGAATAAGTCCTGGGGTCGATTTGCTCGACTAAAGGCGGTGCTCCAGCATGGCGCAGTCAAATGACACAAATAAGTAAAAGAGTAAAATAGTAAAAGAGAACAAATCGACCCCAGAACATATTTCCTTTAGGTGAAGGGGGCTTAAACACACCAGCGCCGGTTGTCAAGCGGTGATGGGAAGACAAACACAGACACAAAGGCACAAACACACACACAGGCGTACACACACACACACACACACACACACACACACACACACAACACAACACACACACCCATATACGACGGGTTTCTTTTATTTTCCGTCTACCAAATCTACTAACAAAGCTTTGGTCGGTCCGAGGTTTTAGTAGAAGTCATTTGCTCAAGATGCCATGTAGTGGGACTGAACCCGGAACCATGTGGTTGGGAAGCAAGCCTTTTACCACATAGCCACGCCAGCACACACACACACACACACACACACACACATACACATACACACACAGACATGTGTATATATGTATGTAGATAAATATGTATATATATTCATAATAGCAACTGATAGATAAGGAATGAAGACTGAAGACGTTGATAATTCTTAATTTATGGTTCCATTGGAAATCAGTTTGAATTTTATGAATAAAGTTTAAAGGTTGTAATTATAGATATTTTAAATATTTCGAAATTTCACAAAGATTAAAAGTGCATCTTGAATGCATGAATATGTAATTATAAAAACAAATAAATGATTCAAGAGAAAAAAAATCGTTTAAAATGTAAATAAAAAATATTACATGCTATGAATCAATATTTTTTAAAGATCGATTATAAA
>NC_043007.1:15524055-15534055 GCF_006345805.1 Octopus sinensis
GCCGAGGTCGACTTTGCCTTTCATCCTTTCGGGGTCGATAAATTAAGTACCAGTTACGCACTGGGGTCGATGTAATCGACTTAATCCCTTTGTCTGTCCTTGTTTGTCCCCTCTATGTTCAGCCCCTTGTGGGTAGTAAAGAAATGTATATGTTTTGCTGGGACTTAATTGTGTTGGTGAAAAATGGTTATATTCGTAAAGACAACACCAGTTTTCAGAAACACAGTTGTGTCCCGGTGGATTGATGGAGTGTACATTACATGTTATTCATATATTATATAGCTTGGACATATGTTTCCTTTCTCTCCCCCTCTCTCCACACACACACACACCCATATAAAGACAGATATTGACACGGATATATATATATATAGATAGTTATCAATTTATGTAGATGTGTGTCCACGTGCGCGTGTGTCTGTATGCGTCTGTGTGAATGCGTGGGTATGTGTGAGTGTGTGTATGTGTCTGTATAGATACATATATGCATACGTATTTATACAGATACATGCATACATACATTATTTACATTATCTACATTTGGCGGATATTTGTCCACATCTTGTTCGTTGTTAACACAACGTTTCGGCTGGTATACGCTCCAGCCTTCATCAGATGCCTTGGGGAAATTTCGAACCTGGGTTCTCAATCCTACGGTATTTTTCGAAAGTTCCTCAAGATACCTGATGAAGGCTGGAGGATATATCAGCCGAAACGTTGTGTTAACAACAAACAAGATAATGACAAAATATCCATCAAATGTAAATAATGTAAATAATGTACATAAGTCCTCATCTCTTAAATATAGAACTGTATGCATACATACATACACTTGCTCAACAGTAAGTTTGATCCTTTATCCATTACAGTGAAATACCTGTGGATCAGTCAAGCTGGTGTTCTCGATTGCATACTATAAACCTAGTGGAGGCGCAATGGCCCAGTGGTTAGGGCAGCGGACTCGCGGTCGTAGGATCGCGGTTTCGATTCCCAGACCGGGCGTTGTGAGTGTTTATTGAGCGAAAATACCTAAAGCTCCACGAGGCTCCGGCAGGGGATTGTGGTGATCCCTGCTGTACTCTTTCACCACAACTTTCTCTCACTCTTACTTCCTGTTTCTGTTGTACCTATATTTCAAAGGGCCGGCCTTGTGTCTGTGGAGTGCTCAGCCACTTACACGTTAATTTCACGAGCAGGCTGTTCCGTTGATCGGCTCAACCGGAACCCTCATCGTCGTAACCGACGGAGTGCTTCCACCATCCACTATAAACCTAGTAGCATACGTTATGGAACTAACTATCCTTTCTTTTTTATTAATTTTCCCAAATAGCAGTTTAAATTTTTTCTACTGTATCTGTTTCGATTCAGGTTACTGTGTATACACACATATATCTTTGCTTTCTATTTCACAGGTTACTGTGTGATATGTAATGGCCTGAATGTCACTCGTATAGAAATCGAGTTACGTCTATTAAATCTATATTATCTCTTTAAAATAGCTTTTGTCAATTTTTTCCCGCGCCCTAAGATTTTATACATATACATATTCAAAGAAGTTATTAAAAACAATTTTTCAGCTTTATTGTTTCTTACTCACGCTTGTTTCAAAAGTAATCCCCGCCATGGGAGGCACTGCTCTATAGGTTGAAATTGTATTACCCTAATTTTATACTTCAGAGCATATCAATACAATTTTAAATTGATTTCGTGTATTCAGTAATTTTATCTCCTAGTTTTGCTGATGTGTGTCTAAGAAGCTCACTTTGCAAAAGAAAGTTTTCGCTTTCAGCCCCACTCCTCGGAACCTTGGCCAAATGCCTTCTGCAACAGCCGCGAGACGACCAATGCTTTGTCAGTGAAATTAGTAAACGGAAACTGTGTGGAAGCCCATCGTATATACATATGTACATATTATATTTGTATTATATATGTGTATACGTGTGTGAGTGTATCGTAGTGTCTGTGTTTGTCCCCAATCGCTCCAGAAACAGAGCGATTGTCGCCGTCCTATGATTGAGTCAAATAGAAAGCAAAGATATATTCGCGTACCCAATATATATATATATATATATATATATATATATATATATATTGATTTTGCCTGTGACCTCTGCCTTTCAAAGCTTTTAAAGCTTAGGTTAAAATGAATTCTCCATTTCTTCCCCTATCTTGGAAGAATTAACAAAAAAAACGATATTATGTCTAGTTCAACTTTAATGTGCAGAAAAATCTCCCCATTCATTATAGACAAATATATCATTCCCAATTATGCATATAATCTTGACTCACCGAGTTTATATTCTTGGGAAACGTATGATTACCTCGTCGTCCCTCTTTCCACTTCCCTATACATTTTGTGATCTTTGAATGTCTAAGAAATAATAATTGTAACAATTCATAATATTTTACAAAATCACTTTATTTAGGACAAGTTCTCAAAAATTTAATTTTGCTCTGTTCTTATATATTATAGTCAGTCTATTTTGTTTAATATATATTATTTTACTTAGGTATTTTCTAATAAAAGAATTGAATTATTTCATTTTTTAACCTGAGGACATCAATATAAATGGACATTTTGTGTGTGTATAGAAACGGTAAATCTAAAAAGCTGTTAAAGTAATAATCTTAAAAGCAAATCTGACACTATATAAATAATTCAAGAATAAATCTGAAAATAATGAGACTACTACATCGCCGCTGCCGACGACGATGAAGATTGTAAAAACATTAGCGATAGTCTAGCAGTATTTGTATCTCAATATGGTGCCACATTACGAACAATACAATTCCAAAAGCTGATCACGCTGAACAATTAATAATGAAACAGGAATAGTTTGTATTTGTAGCCTTGACGATGTATGGTTAAGTAGTTGGCTTCGCAACAACTTCGTTCTGGATTCGATCTCACTTAGGCAAGTTTTTATTGTAATAGAACTTTATTGTAATAGAGCTTTATGAGATACATTTGGCAAAATGAAATCTTGGAGAACCCTATTAAATACAAATAAATATATCTGTGTTTGTGTACGTATTTATATAATTTGCATGTGCGTGTATATGTAAGATAGAGTGAGAGAGAGAGAATCACAACTCTGTGGCTTGTTTTTTTGTCTAACACGGAGGACAATCATCAGTATTGACTGCTGACTAACAACGTCCAGAGAGCCTCTCCGACTACTGGATGCATCGAACATAGATATATGGTGATGATATAATGAAGATGAAGGCGGATAAAGATCTTGGTGTGAACCTAGAAAGTTCTCCTCCAAGCCACATGTCCGAGCAAGGTTTTTTATGAAAGAGAAGCAGTCCCTCATGCACACCAGCCGCTCATTTCCACGCCACTGATGATATCCAAGAGAAAGACAAAGGCAAATACAGCTTGGCATCAGTGATTCAATTCTCCAGCTGAGTGAACTGGAGCAACGTGAAATAAAGAGTCTTGCTCAAGAACATAACTCACAACCCTGTTCGGAAATCGAACTCACAATCTCTGAACATTGACGCTCTAACCACTGAGCCATGCGCCTTCACATTGGCGAAGGAGGAAGAAGTGGATACGTATATCATTTTAAATGATAGTGGAATCGGTGTAGTTGTTGCATCCCCAAATACTCAATAAACTTTGCATTTTCTACTATAAAATGTTATTAAATTATCAAACTAAATTTGGAGTCAGTATAATCCCTGTGGGTTGTGGCCATGGATGGTAAAATTTGAATGGATTTAAGCATGCGGAACATGTTCTACGAAATGTATGCAAGTTTTCCGACGCTCAACATCGGCCTCTGCAATAGCCGCTCAACATGGGCCTCTACAACAGAGGTGAAAATGAGCCAAAGATCATGCCATTGTCAACAGATATGAACAAAACTTCGTTTCACCATTTATTGGTGCAGCAGCTTCTCAGTACGTGTGAAGTACACCAGTTTTATCTGCTTTCTCAATTCGTCCTTAGTCATAAAGAACACGCATACAAAGACGTATATCCTATTTCGATCAATTGAGAAATGACTTACTTTCTTTCGTGATCTTTTGTCGACAAAATCACGGAGCAAAAAGATACAGTCTTAGCTGACTCATGTTTAAAATTCTGTCTGTCTACCAACGCCCACAAACAACAAGCAGCTGCTGCTGCATTTGTTCTCAAAAGTTCGCAGTTTCACACTCGTGCAGGTTAAAGTGTTAATATTTATGCTTCCATGCATATCTCTCTGTGCTGCTGACATTTTCTGTTGAGCTTATTTTTTATATTTAAATCAGTGATATCATTACAAAATTTTCAAAAATTGGAAGCAGATTCGTTATTTCCACGTTTGTAGTTCGAACCTCTTACTCTTTCTTCTACCAGAAGATGCCAAATTAAATTGTGAATAAAAAAAAAAGTTTACAAAATTATAAAATATTTAAACTGTTCAAGAACAAATGTTATCCTTTCCACCCCAAGTAAATTGGGTAGACGCTCAAACATTCTAATGTCCTTTGTGGCAAAACTGAGAAACTGAAAAGAAAAAAATAGAAAACTTGCTCTCTATCAAATTTAACAATTCTTTCCCAAAACCATATTACACACGCCCGTTCATCACAAAAACACAGTCTACAAAAACAAATACAACAACAACAGCAGGAATAATGATAATAATAAAAAAAGAAAGAGGGTAGCTATAATTTTTGTTATGATTCACTTGTTTGTCTCTGAAGTGTAACATATCTCCCGAACAGTTTGAAGTTTAGGTCAAACGTCCTCTGAAAAAAAAATACAAATATAATAACGCCATATAATCTAAATGGGAGAAATAGCCGGCGGATCCGTTACACAGAAACCCTACATAACAGAGTTATTTGAAATAAAAGGGAAGTGTCGAAAGCACTTTAGAATGCTAGAATGCTTTTAGGAAGTTAATGCATTATTGATTTGAGATTAACACCCATCATTTGATTACTATAAATCTAATATTCAGCATATTGTTCAACATCAATTATTTTCCTAACTAGAAACTTCAGTTCTGCTGTTTTCGTTATTACATTTTTGTTTCGATTATTTGTCACTCTTTGAATTCAAAGTTATTTTGTTCAATGTTTGTGTCTGTCTTTCTTTTCGTTTTGTTTGATTTCTTTTTTACCATAACTAGTAGTGTTTGCTTGTTAATAATGAACAACGAACTACAAAGTTCTAGCATGAAATCCGGATGCCTTACTAAGTAGGCTTTATCACAACACACTTTAAAGCTCGATGGTTATGTCATTGAGAAACAAAGAGGTGCTGGGAGAATAAATAAGAATTACCTTTGTACTACTACAGGAGTTACAAACACATCTATCTATCTATAAAGATAGAGAGAAACAGAGAATATTTATGCACAATATTATATGCATATATAGATAAGCTAAGACATACACACGTGTATATATATATATATAATATATATATATATATATATATATATATATATAGTAATATGTGACAATTATTCGGTAGCCATGATAAAACTCCGAGTTTCGGATGCCGAGGTTGAAATCCATGGCTTCGGCATCCGAAACTCGGAGTTTTATCATGGCTACCGAATAATTGCCACATATTACTTTTACAGATAAATTCCTCTATTTACATAATATCGAAGTCTCTTTCATTATTTTGCTGTCTTACCATTTTTATCAATATATATATATGGTTAGTCCACATTACACCGTGAGAAGCGCGGGGCCGTAAGACGCATGGGGCCATAACAAGTGTAGGGCTGTAAGAAGCGTGGGGGCCAGTTTCTCGGTTCCTCTGATGTCTGTAGTCTTCCCTAGATTGGAGCAACATGAAATGAAGTGTTTTGCTGAAGAATACAATGCATCATCTGTTCCATGAATGAAAATCACAATCTGCGATCAAATTCATCCTATGGTCGCGGAACTGTTTCGAGAGGGAAACGCGATCTTTCAGAATGATAATATACCAATTCACACAGCTAAAGTTGTTACTGAATGACACGTAGAACATTCTAGTGACGTTGAACATCTTATCTGGTCACCACAGTCCCCAGATCTCAATATTATTGAACATTTATGGTGCATTTTAGAAAAAAAAAACTAAGGAGTCGATATCTTCCACCATCATCACTACAAGAACTTGAGACTGTATCAGCTGAATAATGGTCACAAATTACTTTGGAAACAATTCAAAGTTTGTGCGAGTCAATAGCTCGTAGAATTGAAGCTGTAATTACTGCCAAAGGCGGTCCTACCCTATATTAAATCAAATTCGTTTGAAATTTTAAGGTGTTTCCATTATTTTGTGCAACCCCATTATATATATAAACAATTGCAGCGTGGAAGGTATTTATAAGCCATTTAAGAAACACAAAATCCGTTAGATTCATTTCAAAATCTAAATTTAATTTGTCAAAATATTTTTGTTACTTTGAGACCGCGATCTGTTCACTGACAAAATTCTGTGCTGCATCTCTGGAAACAGCTGTAAGACCTTCTATCTAGAAATGTTCTAAAATCTACTCAGCTTTAAGTTTTTTTAATCTAATTACGATAAAAGAATTATATATATATATTCAAATGAATAATCACAGACGATAGATAATTGTCAGCTCATTAAAGATATTTCTTACGCATTTTTAAAATAGAAGTATGAGAACATGAGTTCATTACAAAAAGCCGTAATCATCAGATGAAACGTAATTTCAGAAAGAAAAGAATATTCCAAGAATACAGTAGAGATGTGCCTGAAGTCTGTCGAAACTAATTATGTAAAATTGCGTTTCATCTGATGATTACGGTTTTTTGTAATGGAGTAATGTTCTCATTCTTCTATTAAAATTGCGTTTGAAACAGCTGTAATGAATGACAGTTAACAATCGTCTGTTATTCATTTCATTATAATATACCAAGGGGCTTTTAGGACTTGTCGAACAAAGTGTGTTTCCGTCCATGACTTGGCGTTTCAGCAAAAGAGTCCAATAAAATAGGTGCCACTCTTAAAAGAATGTATTGGGGTCGATTCATTCAATTACAAAGTCTTGAAGGTAGTGCCCCAACATGGTCGCAGTTGGTTACCTTGCTTTCGAGATAAAAGTGGCAGCCGATAGGACGCTTTACAAGCGGTCCTCTGCCCTTCCACAAGAAACGACAGGGCATTAGTTCCAAATTGTTCAGCATGATGGTCAGGTGGTATGTGATTACAGATGCGATAGAGAAACAAGTGGAATGATCAACTCAAACCCTTTATAAATACCTCCAGACACACACAGTCACACTGGCAAATACTTATACATACATGCACATATATTTACTTATATGCATGTATGTATGTATATGCGTAAATGTGTGTGAGATAATGTGTGTATACATATATTGGGTGAAAAATTCTTGCATCAGCGTGGAATCAAGCAGTCATCAAGTAGAGTTTAGATAAATGGGATTCATGAACACCAACTTCATCAGAGTGAAGTACTCCATAGGTAGAAGCATTTGCTAGAAGAACGGCAGTCATTCGTAAATCAAAGACGAATGACTGACAAACAAGTACATGTGTAAAGTTAGTATTTATATTAGAATTTGTATGTTGTTCAATGTACATGGTGTAAGTAAGTTTTCACTTTACAGCTGTTTCAAATTATCAGTCAGTGGTTGATATAGCAAGGAGCTGTGATACTGATGTAATATTAATCACATGAATGGGCGCAAAGATAGTATCAGCTAGCACGAATCTTGATAGCTAACTTCCTTCGTCCAACAAATTTACGACGTATCCTGGAGAAAACTGATACTTTAATATCTATGACGAAGAAATAGATATGGAGTGACTTAATGTGGTAATTTTCAACTGACATTTAGTAATATTAGATATTTAATTGTCTCATACCCTTGTTTTGCCTTTTATACCTCTTGAGTATTAGCATGCATATGTATGAGTCTCCATCTCCCCTGATGTAGTTTGTTATTTTTACGATAGTTTTCCTTCGACGCCAGAGTCACTATAATTTGGCGTCTTCGGTGAATTAAAATATTGGCGTTATACGTTTTTCACCGAGACGAATACATTTTCAAATTTTTAGAAATGTAAAAGTTTAAGTGTGAAAATTCTTCTCACCAAGCTATAAAATTGAAATTTAATAATCTAAGTAGCTCTCGCTTCATTCTCTATTCCATACCATGCGTAATTAGTTGTATTTGTGACAGGTGCATTCAAAGTCCTTCAAGCAGACTATTTAACTAATAGACGAACTTGCAAACCGAGGTCAAATTTAAGCATAACTAAAGCAAAACTTGAAGGAATGAGTCATGGTGATTAGGTTGGTGCAGCGAAACAACACAATACATGTTCTTTATTTCGTTCTCTAACTAACAAAGCCAAACAAGTATCAAATTTTAACTAAAATATTATATGTCAATTCGTCCAGAGAAATTTCAGTTGCGTGAATCAAGATTATTGCACAAGTCTTAGAATTGAACATATTAAATTGAGATTACTGATGTAAAAGATTGAAAGTTAATAGTTAGTAATTGGTATACGTAATTATGTCATCGCGAGCAAATATTGGCAACTTCTCGACTGAACCAAGATGTGTAAACTGTGGCGGGAAAACACTGAATCAGCACTTTCTTCTGTGTTATACATTAAGGGCACAAAGCTCTATCCTGTGAAACAACCGAGCCTGCGATTTTATGATCCTAACATCATAACCCCTAAACCAAGCACAAACACACACATATATGTATATATATATATATTATATATATATATATATATATATATATATATACATATATATAATGGACTCTCTCGTCGTTAGACGGCGTATGAGGGTTCTACCATTTCTTGGTGAACAACCACACTGTGTTCGTACACTTTCTATCGACCCCGAAGGGATGAAAAGCGAAGTTGACTTTGGTGAAATTTGAACTTAGAACGTAAAACCGGAATAACTGTAGTAAAACACTTTGTCCGGCGTGATAACTATCCGACCTTCTAACAACTCAATCAATCAACCGCCCTGAGTTCGTACATTTTATATCGATCCCGAAGGGATGAAAAGTTGACTTCAACGGCATTTGAACTCAGGTCGTAAAACCGAAACAACCGTTGCCAAACATTTTTTCTGGTGTACTAACGATTCTGCTAGTGCGTTGCCTTAAATCAGAACACCTAACGTAAGGCATTCTTACCTAAAGTCTTTCTAACAGAGCATTGTCAAAACAAAACAATTTATTCCAACTTAACTATATTTAATTTTTCTACGTGTGGAAGCACTCCGTCGGTTACGACGATGAGGGTTCCGGTTGATCCGATCAACGGAACAGCCTGCTCGTGAAATTAACGTATAAGTGGCTGAGCACTCCACAGACACGTGTACCCTTAACGTAGTTCTCGGGGATATTCAGCGTGACACAGAGAGTGACAAGGCCGGCCCTTTGAAATACAGGTACAACAGAAACAGGAAGTAAGAGTGAGAGAAAGTTGTAGTGAAAGAGTACAGCAGGGATCACCACCATCCCTGCCGGAGCCTCGTGGAGCTTTAGGTGTTTTCGCTCAATAAACACTCACAACGCCCGGTCTGGGAATGGAAACCGCGATCCTACGACCGCGAATCCGCTGCGCTAACCACTGGGCCTTTGCGCCTCCAAATTTTTCTACGTAGTACAGCTGTAAACATCTAAACTAATGTCTCGTCATGTTAACTAACCTATATTAGGTATATTATTACGTTTTGTTTCACTGTCTGCTATGGCAGACGATAACATGTTTCCTCAGACGTTAATATCTTTTGTTTGCTTTTTCTGGAATCTTCTTCCATTTATTTCAATAATGTCTCCTCTCTAACTGAATAGATCAACAGTAGCTCAAAGACGGTGAAACATCAATAAGTTTATAAGAATTCATAAACTGGCTTGTTGGGAAAGCTCACAGGTTCTCCAAGACACCATTATTAACTCTAGTACAAGATTCTTAAAGTCTACATCGATATCGATATATTTGTTTTGATAATGTGATGTA
>NC_043007.1:15539055-15589055 GCF_006345805.1 Octopus sinensis
AGATAAAATTACGGTACTTGGATATGCCTCTAGGCTTCATCAGAGTGTTTTGTAAGATATATATATAAACATACATATATATTTACATATCTATATACATATAAAACATATATATATACATATACTTATAACCACATATATTACACATACATATATGTATATATATACCCACATGTGTACGTATATATACATATACATATATATAGACATATATACATATGCATATATGCATATATACACCTATACATTTACATAAATATCTGTATATATATATATGTGTGTGTGTATTTGTGTATGTGTGTGTATATGTGTGTAGGTAAATATGTTTGTATGTATGTGTACGTAAATGTTAGTTATTGCATAAATGTGTTAGTGTGTTTCTATCTGGTGGTATTTTAGGTGTAGGGAGCGGAGGTTCACACATAATTATACTCGCGGAATGTAAAGTCCCAGGGAAATATAGACTCACCTCCTGGGAATTAGGAAAGCCATAAAAATGTAATATTTCATAGTTGAATGGGAATCAAATGGTACGATGACGTCTTTGATTCTTTCGTGACAATCTTGCGTTATGAATGTGTCCATCTATCTATCTATCTATCTATCTATCGTTCTATATCTTACACACTTGCACACACCCATTTGTATGTATGTATACGTGTGATATGTATTTGTGTGCGTATATGCTAATAAATACTTACACGTATGTTTCTGTATGCGAAATAATTGTTCAAAGATCAATATAAAATATGTAGATTTATTCATATGAATATAGAAATAAAGCAGAATAGATAAGTAGAAAATTATTATAAATACATATGCTTATATATATATATATACAAAAGCAGTCGCACATCTTCTCACTCATAAATTCCCTCTCTCTTAGCCGTGGATAGACACACACATCGTACTTATATAATACACGATCGCTATCATAAAGATCAAAGACTTCGCAATCTCTTATTCTCGTTCGGATGCTTAAGAAATATGTTTTATGATTATACTGCATCCTGATTCTCAGGTGGAGATTGAATATTCCCCTGTGAATGTTGATTCGTGGTGTATAAGTCTGTGTGGACCTTATACAAGCTACCAGTGGTAGGTACACGCACAGGGATACACATAAATCATTCACACACAACCATATGTGTACATACGTATCCCTATGTAATAAATAATATGGAACTGCAAAGGAAGGTGCATACATCTATCTCATTCGGTCGAATGTTGTAATTGCATACCAAATTTACTTGAAGAAGGAACGTGTTAATTTATCCATTCATTGATAAGAAACCCTGGTAACACAGAGGAGCACTTAAATGATATGCAAATATTCTATCACTAATTACTTTACCGATATGCAAATAAAACATCATTAACATTCTATTATGCAAATTACTCTTTCTATTGAAAATTACTCTTTAAAGAAATTTAAAAGAACTTCCTTTAATCAGTCAAAGACTTATTGTCGTTTGTTCTTTTCAAAATCCTTTATAGCGATTGATTAATTTAAAATAGGTTTATGTAGAAAAGTGTGCAATGCGGTGGCAACATTTCAAAAGAGATAATATAGTACCAACTTTCGAATCTGAGTAAGAATGTTCAACTGTACTATTGTTTCGAGAAAATAAGTGAACGCCACGACAGCTCTAGTCTCTTACCCTTCTCTTCGACCGTTTTTATTATGTAAGTTTTATAGGCCAGCCGATTCATAAACCTCAGCTATCTTCATATTTTTCCTATAAGTTTTGAGTCGTGATATATAATTTTACGTAAAAGCCAAGCTGTCCTAAACTTACTACAAAGTAGAAAATCTCAAGGCTTTACGGTTAAGCGATTACGCAAAACGACAACCAACCCTGATGCGCAGTGCTCGAAATGATGGTCAAATAGTGTGAAAGATGATTCCTACAGATAAACTCATAAGGTTATGCTTGGCTCTTATGACAAATAACTAAGCTTAACTTGTTTTATTTCTATAAAATCTTATGAAAATGGTGCGATTTATACCCGTCTGAATGCCTTCAGTTAGATGTCTGTTGTACAAACGTAAAATAGGAAACAAAATTAGCTCTCATATATGCGATATGACAGGCACCAATAAAATTGCACCTCAAACAAATTTTTGTGTTAGACAGTACTGAATTGTAAACGTGTTAATATACGCTAAATTTATAATAGGCGTAGAAGTGGCTGTGTGGTAAGTAGCAGGCTAACCAACCACATATTTCCGAGTTCAGTCCCACTGCGTAACAGCTTGGGCAAGTGTCTTCTACCATAGCTGCAGGCCGCCCAAAGCCTTGTGGGTGGATTTGGTAGACGGAAACTGAAAGAAGCCCTTCATATATATGTATATATATATATATGTATGTGTGTGATTGTGTGTCTGTTTGTCCCCCCAACATCGCTTGACAACCGATGCTGGTATGTTTACGTCCCCGTAACGTAGCGGTTCGGCAAAAAGACCGATAAAATAAGTACTAGGCTTACAAAGAATGAGTCCGGGGGTCGATTTGCACGACTAAAGGCGGTGCTCCAGCATGGCCAGAGTCAAATGACTAAAACAATTAAAGGAGTAAAAGAGTAATAGAAGAAAATGATGCAAAAATAAATTGGTTTTGTATTCTGTATTCTGTGACTAATATCCATTAACCTCTGCTCTAATCTAATCAAGATGATCCTTTGGCTGCTATTATGATAAAATTAGGACAGTATCATGTATGCTATGATGATTTATTCTCTCTTCTTGTGCATGATAACTCACTTTAGTAACACATAAATTCGTCTCCGCCCAATAAATCAAAATTTATTATATCTTTGTGCTATAGGGAATACAATAAACGCAACAGAGGAACTGAGGATACTGCAGAGTAACATATGAATCGAGTTTAAGAATATATTCTAATAACCAATTGAAGCATTTTCTATATGAATCAAATACATTGTGAGATGCATGACTATTATAGCATGGACTTCCCTCCACTTTTAAATCCAAAGCCCGCATCCAGCCAACTGTTTAAATATACATATTCTGTTTATAATGTTTTCAGTTGTTTAATCGTTTCAAAAAGAGAAAAGTCTTTATATCTTTAACTGATGGCTCATGCTGCTTAATACTAATTGACAAGTCATTTTTCTGCTTTTCTTTATATTTATACATATAGAAATTTTGTTCCTTTTATCGATGTGGAGTTGCTTCTTTATCAATATTTACAAATCAGTTTCTTAGAATATATATTTTTGTGATTGACATTCGTTTCTCCAACACTTGTTTGTCAAACCTTATGTATTACGACAACGTGACGTCGGCACAACATAGGCAAACAAGTCTCAAGATACCAAGTATCTAAACAATGTCACCATGAAATAAAATTAATGCGAAACTGCAGAGACTTAGACCAAAAGAGAAAGAAAGAGCAAGTGCCTTCTACTATAACCTCGGGCCGAACAAAGCAAGTCTTGTGAGTGAATTTGGTAGACGGAAACTGGAAGAAACCCGTCGTGTATATATATATACTTCATAATTTAAAATTGAATAGAAGGTCTTGAAACCACCTGATGAATGTCCCTAGAAGTGACAGGAAACAATTGTAGTGGATAACTTAATTTGATTTAATTTATATAAAAATTTTTATGTATTGGATTAAGTCTTTCTTTGTTTGATTTGCATAATAGTGGTTTTGTCTCTAATTAATATTATATTATATTTTACTATAAAATTGGATTCAATCCTAAATCTGATTTTTCCCTGTAAATTTGGATTTATTCCCTAATATTTATTATTATATATATATATATATGAATATGTTTGTGTCTGTGTACCTCCTCCCATCGCTTAACGACCGAAGTTGGTGTGTTTACGTCTCTGAAATCTAGCGGTTCGGCAGAAGACACTAATAAAATAAGTACTAGGCTTAAAAAGAATGTCGATTTGTTCCATTAAAGGCGGTGCTCCAACATGGCCCCAATCAAATGACAAACATGGAAAAGGATATATATATATATATATATATAATATATATATATATATACATATACATATATTCACATATGCATCTGTGTGTTATTTTCTTTGTACATTCAATACTTTATTTGTGAGAGACAAGACACTTGAATAATGATGCACCAATTATTTCTGATTAACGAAGAAAATCTGCAGAAATATAAATATATATTTCAATACCGTGAAAATAGTAAAAAGGCTTCGCGAACTATTCACATTGAGACCAAACACAAGTAGTAAATACAGATATAGAGTTATATGCATCATACATATGTGCATATATATATGCCGACAGTACACATACATTTAAGTGCGTGTGTGTGTGTGTACAGGTGTCTATATATACAGATATGTATGTATATAATCATGCGGCAGTACTACAAAATTCCCATTAATTAATTATGAAAATATGTATATATATATATATATATATATATATATAAACGCCTGGGATATGTTTTACCGCGCTGAATAAAAAGAAAACTGAAAAAGAATCTGTATTATAAATAGATACGAAAAGCTTCAATTTTCTCATGTTTTCCGCTCGTCCTATTTTTAAGCCGTTATTTATTTATTTTTATTTTTTTCAGAGTTGTGAATGAAATTGGTTTCGTACTGGTTTATGCTTGATTTTGCGGAAAGAAAATAGATCCAGATAAGTTAAGTGATAATATTGTTGTTTACCGATCGGCAGGTTTATTCTTTCTTTGTTTTCAGATCTTCCCCGAGAGAGGTTCTGTAATAAGTTCAGTACTGGAAAGCTTTGCATTAGTATATCGTTATTAGAACCGTATCAGACAATTGATGCTTTAATCGTAAATGGTACACTACACCTTGCTACGAATAACGAATAGACAGAGATGGTAAAAAGCAATTACGGCCCTAAATCGCCACTGGAAGAACTCAAGTGAAATCGTTTTTGCAACTGCTTCAAGTATATATATATATATGAACTTCAATTTCACGCTTATAGATTTTAGCTCATAGATTCTTCTATGCATTTCACCAGAATTAGCAATAAATGCATTTATTCAGTTAGATGCACTGCTGCAATGCAGGATCATAATGGTTGGCATTGTGTAAAGACGTGTTGTTGATGGTGGCCAACAGAAATGTAACATTTAATTCACGATTCTTCTTTCGAATGAAGAATATTCATTAGCTTGCTTTCAGTCTTTTATCTTCGATTGGTTAACAAGTCAACCCTGAGATATAGAAATTCGGTTAAAGGTGGAACATGTTAGTTTTTTATTAATATTTCTAGTTCGTCCTTTCTGTATTATTTTAATGTTGTGTGTTTATGCTATTTCCTTCAGAAGACACGGATGCTTCAACATACATTCCTTCCATGATGGTCTTCAAACTGCTATAACTTTTCAGTTTTCCACGTGCATATCATCTTCTTACAGATCATATTTAAAATTGTGTATATTATTTTATCATTGATTTGGAAGGAGGTCATCTTCTATATAGTTCTCCTTAGAAATGCTACAGGACCATCTGCATCTTTGAGTCTTTCCTGAGTTTAGGAACAAAAAACTTAAGCTCTCTGTGTGATGTATGGCAGAAAGCTGAGTTTGTATACGCGGTGCACCAAGGACCGCTTTCATGCTTTGTGTTCGAACATGATTGAAAGTCAAAGAACCTGAGACATCAAAAACAATTACAGGGTACAGACAATAGAAGCTTAAAAAAACAGGGCATCAACGATCGCAGCACCAGAAACGGTAGCAAAGAGTACGCTATCCATATCCACAAAAACCGACGAACAGGAAAATGACCAAGAAAGCGGGGACCTAGAAGCAAAGACACCCACATCCCAATAATGTGATGAAAAGGCAAAAAATGTGGATAAGTTATGACAAGAGACAAGTTGCAAGCTTTTGGGAACGACTGAAAAATTAGTAAAAATGAGAAGCAATGAACCCACCCAAGCTGGAAGGAATAAAATACATGCATTCACTCAAATTTGACGTCATGCTGAAGGAAAACAATTACCTATTTCTTTATTACCCACAAGGGGCTAAACACAGAGGGGACAAACAAGGACAGGCATAGGTATTATGTCGATTACATCGATCCCAGTGCGTAACTGGTACTTAATTTATCGACCCCGAAAGGATGAAAGGCAAAGTCGACCTCGGCGGAATTTGAACTCACAACGTAACAGCAGACGAAGTACCGCAAAGCATTTCGCCCGATGTGCTAACGCTTCTGCTAGCTCGCCGCCTATAGAAAACAATTACCTATAGAGTCTATTGTCAAACAGTAATAGTCTCTTCATCAGATGTGAGATTTTGTCAGACACTCTAAATGAGAGACTTTGATGAAGATTAACTCCAAGAATACTCATGAGAAGTTTGAGTGCAGATTTTTAAAAAACTCGTTGAGAAAAGTGGATGTCGCTTCAATACGAGCATACAAATGTCGATACTTATATACGTATGTATGCATGTATGTATGTATAAGTCAATACGCCAAATCACTCTACATTATTGTATAAATTCGCACCAAATTTGAAATTTCATTCACACACACACACCTGTACGTACGTATGTATTCATGCATGCATGGTATTGTATTATTACCAGAATCCCTAGGGCGTCGGCAAAATATTAGCGGTATTTCTTCCGGTTCATTTCGCTCTGAGTTCAAATACTGCCTAGATCAATTTTGCCTTTCATCCTTTTGGAGTTGATAAAAATATAGTATTAGTCACATGCTGGGGGCCAATATAATCGAATAATCCATCCCACTTCTGATCTTCTGCTAATATATGAAATAATTATTGTATACCAAACTACCAACGCGTTAATAACGTTTTGTTTGAATATTCTGTGCTCAAAATATGAGTAGGGTTTTAGCTTATACTGTATATAGATACAGATATAAACATAATACACATGCACATACACACATTCTGCCATGTGGTGTGTGTGTGTGCACGAATGCGTATTTGAACTGTCTCATGGAAGTTTAAAAAGTTGAAATCAATATTGCTGTTCTTAGTATATGTTACAAAATACACTTCTTTCCAATCCCAGCGGAGATCGGCCATTGCGCTATTTGCAAGTAACGTAGCAAAGGCACATCTCAAAGGAGAATATTTGAATAAAATGCTTACAGCATATTAATCACGTCAGTATGAATCAGCTTTCTGCAGTACAAGTAAATGTCATTTACCACATTTTGATAACTGATCGCGACACTAATTCGGTTATAAAGAACAAGCCGGCGGGTTGGCAGACTCTCCAGCATATCGGAAGAAAGTTTTGAAGGCGGCGAGCTGGCAGAAACGTTAGCATGCCGGGCGAAATGCGTCGCCGTATTTCATCTGCCGTTACGTTCAGAGTTCAAATTCCACCGAGGTCGACTTTGCCTTTCATCCTTTCGGGGTCGATAAATAGAGTACCAGTTACGCACTGGAGTCGATGTAATCGACTTAATTCCTTTGTCTGTCCTTGTTTGTCCCCTCTATGTTTAGCTCCTTGTGGGTAGTAAAGAAATAGTTATTTCGTCTGCCGTTACATTCTGAGTTAAAATTCCGCCGAGGTCGACTTTGCCTTTCATCCTTTCGGGGTCGATAAATTAAGTACCAGGTACACACTGGGATCGATGTAATCGACTTAATTCCTTTCTCTGTCCTTGTTTGTCCCTCCTATGTTTAGCCCCTTGTGGGCAATAATGAAATAACTAATTAGGTTATAAAGGACAACCCTTAAAACTGTACTGATTTAAATGATCTTGGCTATGAATACCACAGTCTCTTTTCTAAAACTTATTCGCCGATTTTATCCAGTGGTCAAATGACTGCTACTCTTGGTATTGTAATCATTTTGTGTTTAAAGTAAAAGAGTAATACTTGTATTCCCCTTTCAAAGACAATAAGGGTATGCCTCCTCCGGCTAATTCAAATGGCATTCAGTTTACTTTACTTGGTTGGACAAATATATTTGGTCGGCTTGCTTATATATCTGATTCAATAGATGCAAACGTTCCTTATCACTGTGAAAGGTGAACAGATGTTGTACTAACCCTGCACTAATATTACACGAACGTATGATACCAAAACAAATAATATTGTTTCGTTATATGTGGTGTGCAGCTGTTACGTGGCTCTTTCACAATTTAATTCAGAATTATTACAGTGTCTCTCATTTAACACATTATTATCATTACAATTTCTCGAGATGTTCATTATTTCGGAAATGCTGGTCAGATTTGTTGTCAAAAGTGCCACGTTAACGTAAACGTCATTAAAAATATACACCAAGGCTGAAACTCATCATCTCAGCTAAGCGCTGAGCTTTCATTATCATTTCAATAACATAGTCGTAACATGCTTCCTTCTCTGTATTACGAAAGTAGTTAATTAGATAAATTCTTCTCACCTGTCAAACTAAATCCAATTTCAGAAGCAACTGTTACATTGCATCATTTATTTCTTTGACAACACACGCAAAACAAGTATCTGGTTCTCAAGATGAAATTTAATTTTGATAACCGGATATATTCCTATATTCAAAACGGATAGAATTAACGTTTAGCAAATCTATTTTTAATCTCATTTTAGATTATCTATATATACCTCACGGGGAGATTTCAGTTCAGATTTCAATGGTTCAAAATATAATTGGTGAAAAATCATTTTTTGCTTCTAATAAATACAAACTTATTTATCTCCTTACGACAGAAAACCCGTTTAAATATTCAAGAATACATATATTGTAAAAGATTGTTTATTCAGGTACTTCACAAATTCTTCAGTTGCATTCTGTCTTCTTCTTTTGACAATGGCACAAATATATGGAGGATTATAAATATATTTAAATAACTCTTTATTATTTATTCTAAAACATCAGGAATACGAACAAACTAAAGTCATAACAGAGAAGAGGACCCAACTTACTGTCTAAAAATGACTCAAAAGCTTCTCACTTTCTCTGATGTGTTGGCTAGGCTTACTTTGAGTTAATATTTTATATAAATATTCCCCATGGAGTGTTTTTCAATATTTCTGCAGAGATAAATCACATCAGACAGCAAGATTGAGGCTGATGTACAAGTTAGTTCTTGAAATTTACATCTTCGTGCCATCGTGTCATTTAACGTATAGAGAAAGGCGAGAGATATCGTGCTGATGTTAACTATCTTTTCTACAAACATATCCATCGATTAGTCTTTACTTACAGGGGCCTCAGATTTTATCGGTGGGAAATAGGTAAATTTTTATAACAGCTAAGTCCGACAGCGTCATAAGGAAACTGAAGCGGCTGTTGCATTTGAATTGAAACCCCGTTGTGGAATTAATTTTTTATTCTCTGTATTTAATTTTTCTCAGTAACGTAGAACAAAATGCGATTTTCCAGAAAACTGAACCCACGACACGGTTTCTACCTCCAATTCAAGTCAGGTTCTCTGCTTAAGCTATAAACGCAATAAAGCGGCGAGCTGGTAGAAACGTTAACACGCCGGGCAAAATGCTTCGCAGTATTTCGTCTGCCGTTACGTTCTGAGTTCAAATTCCGCCGTGGTCGACTTTGCCTTTCATCCTTTCGGGGTCGATAAATTAAGTACCAGTTACGCACTGGGATCGATATAATCGACTTAATTCCTTTGTCTGTCCTTGTTTATCCTCTCTGTGTTTAGCCCCTTGTGGGTAGTAAAGAAATAGGAAAAGCTATAAACTCATTGTTATGTAAAAGGTATGAACATTCTATATTTACATATTATTTTCGAAGATTCGAAACTTGATGTAAAACTTTAAACTGAAAACCTAGAATAAAACTAATAAATTCAGTATTTCCAGGCCATGGTTTCACACACAAAAGCAAATCTACAACAAAAGACCGAATATCTTTGTTTCGATCAAGAGACACCGCGAGCAAACTTCAGAAGAAAGAGAAATTATCTTTCCTTATTAAAGGAAAGTTTTCTTTCCCTTTTTGTTCAGTTACGAAAGCCGTAGTGAGGTAAATTATTTCTGGGAATTGGAAAACAATTTCCCATCTGTTCATAAGTAGAAATATAAATTAGTTAAACCATTTCTTCTAATGAAGAAAATGGTATTTATCAGTTTGGAACGGAAAGACATTTTAAATATGCAAGGACGATTAGATTATAAAAATCTAATAGTCGGTGATAAAATTATTTTTGCGAACAAGACCTCAGGTATCTATTTTCGATCAGAACGGTAGATAAGTGTGGCAAAGTCAACTACTGCTACGACTACTACTTCTGTATCTACAACAAATAATTTAATTTTTGTTACGTTTTGGGAGATGGAGCTCGTTTACAGTTATGTCGGCAAAGGGATGTTATTTAAATCTTGATCAGACTAACACGATGTTCAGAAACACTTCTTCACATTTTAACTTTTGTCAAACATAAATGTTTGAACAACTGGAATAGTTCATATGTTTGCGTTCCAATGTGTTCGTGTATGAATGTGTGTGTCTTTGTGTGTGTTCTGTTACGTTGCTAGTCGTAAGGACAACAAATACAATATATCAATAGAAAATTCAACTACGAGAAACACGTCCCTTTCGATCTTTGTACTCGTATGGTGTTACGTACTCAGCAAATTAGTGACGCTTGCAATGAGTCGTACGAAATCTGTTACTTGGGTAGAGTGTGGTGGAATGGTTTATTTGAAAATGAAATACTTTGGTCTTAAATCCAGTGTAGTGCACTGAAGATATATGAACCAGTAGTTTAGCGATCTATCTACTCGGCAAACTGTGGGTATGTGTGTGCTAAGATACTGGTAATATTAGTACAGTTATGAAACATCTCTTTTCTCCATGATAAGTATTAATCTCTTCTGGCAAATCATACAACAAATTGGGATGACAAATACAGGGGATAAAAGTTAAAATTTTTAAACTCCATTCCTGGGATTTACCTTTAATTTAAACGGTTCAGCCTTGTCATACTGTATAACACTTATTCCACCTGGGAAATTACACTAAAGGAACCCGTGCCCCTTGAATGTCAGGCCACTGATTCATTACTTCAAATGGTCCAACAACTCGAAATCGACGGAGGTCCATTTTTTTTTAAAAAGTGCTTGCGGAGAAGGAAGCTAGAACATAGAAGGATCTATGATTTACTGGGGTTCTGCCGACATCAGCACAAAGCCAGTAACTGGCACATACTTTCTCGACTTTTGTAGAAAACAAGACTATCACAAGCTCCACAGATTTAAACTGAAAACGTAAAATGTTCAAATATATAAGACGAAATTCAAGCGAATCTGCCACTGTTTTACCTTTCGCTCTGAGAATACTGATTTCTGTCCTTGGAACAAAGCCACAAGTTCGGCCTGATTGTATAGTCGATTAAATCGCCCCCAGTATTTAATTAGTTCTTTATTCTATCGTCTCTTGGGGGTGGGGGTGAAAACAGTGTTGACTTTGTCATAAATTGAGCTCGGAACATCAAAGCCGTAACTAAATCCGTGTCTCTATTGATTGCACCGTTGTCGTATCTTTCTCCTTGATAATAGAAAGACTCGTGTAAATAACACAGAAATTGGGGCAAAGGGCCTGGAGATACATGTGTATTTAATTTGTTCTTAATTTCGTGGGGGTCTAGTATAATGAATATTATATATTTGAAATGAATCAATTTAGTCTTCTGCCAAATTTTTATGAAGAAACGTGTCGAAGGAAATTAATAAATGAAATTCCCAGATAAGAACAATTATCACTTCAATATTTCTCTTTTGAGAAGATTCTGTCACTGTTGGAAACCTATAACTGCTCATCAAAATTTTATTCTGATTACCAGCTTCTACGTACTATATCATCTCCGTAGTTGTAGCATTAATATATTTATTCCATTTGAGCTTAGTGACCAGTCACTGAGGTAGTCTGGTTTTTAATCTTATAATACAAAAATCCGAATCTAAACAGAGGTCAAGAGTTTATCTCTGCTCTAACAGAATCATTAAAAGAACAATAATAATCTCACAAATTCCATCAAATATATCGGAATAATAATAATAATAATAATAATAATAATTTATGTAAATTAATTAAATAGACATTTTATTCAAATTATTACTAATGGTATATGTTACAGTTTAGAGCACATTAGATTGTCGTAAATGATCGTCCCTCGCTGAAAATATTTTCTGAGGGAAATAAAGCATTTACTTACAAAGAATAACTTTACAAAACGCCACATGGTAAAAAAATATACTATATTCATATAATTTAGTACTTTTTGATATCAAGTGTATCGTGAAATATTTTGCTGCTATTCAAGTAGACGCTGTATATGTAGATGGAAACGTCTGGATTCACCTCGATTTCATCTTCGTTCAAACGGTACATATTTGTGAATTTGTTTTTTTTTAAATAGATTATCCTAAGATATATTGCTTCAAATTTTAGCAAAAAGCTAGCAATTTCGAGAGAGGTTTAGGTAGATTACATCGACCCCAGTGTTCGATTTATAGTTTAACGACCTCGAAAGAATAAAAAGCAATGTCGACTTCGGGTGATTTTGAGCTTAGAATGTAAAGCCGGACGAAATTCCATTAAGTATTTTTCCCGGTGTGCTAACGATTCCGCTAGCTCGCCGCCTTAAGATATATTAAAATGTATCAAAAGTAAATTAGGTCAAAAGCTAATATATTCAGAAACCCCAAACACTGAAAGCAATGCCAATGATAGCAATGACAAATGCTCTCAGTTCATGTATAGTAAATTGTCTTTGTAGCTATATTCGCAGCAAACAGTATCCATTGTTGAAGTGTGTGCGAGTGTGTGTATCGTATTACTTTGTAATTATAAACTTTGAGAATTTGTGATATCCTTGGCAACAAGTATGTGTCAAGATCATTGTAGAGTTGACTTATTAAGAAAATGACATGTATTTCAGAATGTCTCAACTTCAGAATGACATGTAATTCAGAATGTCTCAACTTCATGAAAGGAATGTCTATCTATCAATTCAAGAATCGTGCCAAAAGTTCAAGTAGAAAATTTTAATGATGAATCGAGGTTCAGATGCTAAATATTTCTTTCCTGATATGATACTTTAATACAAAGCTAATTCTCAGTTAAAATGACGGATGCAAAACTAGATTAGACGAAAATAAATGAATGAGATACAAAACTCTTGTAGATATAAAGTTGGCCTTTAGACGTAAAACATTTCTCAAAAAAAGAAACAACAATTAACTTTAGATGGTATCCATCAAAAAATTAAAAGCGGAGGGAGGATCACCAGTAACATGATATGAAGTAATGAATCAGTTGTCCAGCTGCTTTAACTCCTTTCTCCATGTAATAAGATAATACAGTCATATGAATATAAACGCATGTATGCAATGGAGACAAAGAAAGCGCTTAATCCACATCGTCGAACCTTTGAAGAGCAGAATTTTACAGCGCACATTTGTTTCCAATTGTCAGTACGGGCTTACTCAGTCGTGTGTTAAAAGTATAAAGTTAAGAGCCAGCAGTTCGTGTCTCAACACCCTCGTTCTTCTTTGTTCCTAGCAAAGGCACAACTACAAACGAGTCATCCCGCAAAGCTCAAGATAAACATTCGTCACTACATGTCTCTGCTATAACTTACGTAGGTGTATAATTGCAATGTTCGTTTTATTCCTTCCATACACAGGGATCTTACCAAGAGTAGAAGACTAATATAACTGAGATAAAGTCCTACTAAACAGACTGGGATTCAAAAGAAGGCGGCGAGCTGGCAGAAACGGTATCACGCCGGGCGAAATGCGTAGCCGTATTTCGTCTGCAGCTACGTTCTGAGTTCACATTCCGCCGAGGTCGACTTTGCCTTTCATCCTTTCGGGGTCGATAAATTAAGTACCAGTTACGCACTGGGGTCAATATAATCGACTTAATCCGTTTGTCTGTCCTTGTTTGTCCTTTCTGTGTTTAGCCCCTTGTGGTTAGTAAAGAAATAGGTATTTCGTCTGCCGCTACTTTCTGAGTTCAAATTCCGCTGAGGTCGACTTTGCCTTTCATCCTTTCGGAGTCGATAAATAAAGTATCCGTTACGCACCAGGGTCGATGTAATCGACTTAATCCGTTTGTCTGTCCTTGTTTGTCCCCTCTATGTTTAGCCCCTTGTGGGCAATAAAGAAATATATAACTTGCGTAGGTATATAATTGCAATGTTCGTTTTATTTCTTCCATAAACAGGGATCCTACCAAGGGTAGGAGACTAATATAACCGAGATAAAGTCCTACTAAACAGACTGGCATTCAAACGAAAATAACAGAAAAGTGAGTGAGAAATGCTAGTGAAATTAGGTTTAAGCAAAAGATTTTCATTCTTACAGCTGTAAACCCACCTCTCTCCCTTCATTTACCCAAACATTCTTTTGCTGAATCCTCAATGAATGACTCAAAAATTACCCTCCTAAATGTTGAGCTATTTTACTGACATTTCAAATATTTCTCGTTACAGATTTGATTCTTTGTTTTTTTTCCTTTTCATATACGTCATTGCATTCTTCTAACTCCATCAAATCAGAAGTAACAAAAAAAAAAAAAAACTCACTTATTATTTCCTTCCTTGCAATTCATTCGACCAGTTCTCTTGAAGTTTTTGAATGTCAAACCAGTCAGAGAAAAAGTAAACAAAAAATGGCAAACTGCACACGATCAAATCCAATGTAAAAATGTCAAAGTATCTGCATGACACAATCAAATCATTTAAACCTGATGATGAAGAATCTAGAGTGAATTCACATTTCCAGGTTTTTCATGAACTGACGTTTATGAAATTAATTTTTTTTTTGTTTTTCATTCTTTTCACATCACCACACAATTGTTTTCCTTTTTATTATTGTGGTTGAGGGAAGGCGGCGAGCTGGCAGAAACGTTTGCCCGCCGGGTGAAATGCTTAGCAGCATTTCGTCTGCCGTTACGTTCTGAGTTCAAATTCTGTCGAGGTCGGCTTTGCCTTTCATCCTTTCGGGGTCGATAAATTAAGGACCAGTTACGCACTGGGGTCGATATAATCGACTTAATCCGTTTGTCTGTCTTTGTTTGACTTCTCTGTGTTTAGCCCCTTGTGGGTAGTAAAGAGATAAGTATTTCGTCTGCCGTTACGTTCTGAGTTCAAATTCTGCCGAGGTCGGCTTTGCCTTTCATCCTTTCGGGGTCGATAAATTAAGGACCAGTTACGCACTGGGGTCGATATAATCGACTTAATCCGTTTGTCTGTCCTTGTTTGTCTTCTCTGTGTTTAGCCCCTTGTGGGTAGTAAAGAAATAGGTATTTCGTCTGCCGTTACGTTCTGAGTTCAAATTCTGCCGAGGTCGACTTTGGCTTTCATCCTTTCGGGGGTCGGTAAATTAAGTATCAGTCGCGTACTGGTGTTCATCTAATCGACATAATCCCCTCCCTCAAAATTTCGGGTGTCGTGCCCGGAGTAGAAAAGATTATTGTGGTTGAGTGATATGTTTTTAATTCGCCTGTAAATCGATCTCGCTGATTTCAAATCCCTGACTTTGCCTAACATTGTTCGAGGGTTAAAGAACTAAATTCCAATCAAACGCGAGGTTTATAAAATCCAGTGTTATACCTTTTTGTCTCTATCAGAAATCGATATCATTTTGAAACTTATATCAACATATTTTCATTGCATACTGTGTTCGTTTTAGTTCCTCGCTAACTAATTTCAGAATATCAATGCTGTATTTTTCTCCTTGATGTCATTATTTATTACCTTGGAAGGTAGAATGACAGAAATAATAGATCGCCCGATAAACTCGCTATCTAGCAATATTAAATTGTAGCAATCAACAATCTATTTCTTTATTGCCCACAGGGGGCTAAACATAGAGGGGACAAACAAGGACAGACAAAGGGATTAAGTCAATTACATCGACCCCAGTGCGTAACTGGTACTTATTTAATCGACCCCGAAAGGATGAAAGGCAAAGTCGACCTCGGCGGAATTTGAACTCAGAACGTAGATCAATATGCGTTCCTCTTGCGTTTGTATGAACTTCACGTTCCATTTTACATTTCATATATGTACCAGAATTTAAATTTATCTAAAAACTCGTTCTTTTTCGTTGTCAAATATGAAACCGTACAAGAAATAGTTGTTAAATGATATCCTGTTAGACGAAGTAAACATTTTTAAGTAGAGGTATTTGTACAAAAAGTGATATAGTTTTAGTTGAAATGTAAAGTGATCATTCATTTGTTTGGATACAAGTAATTCAACATGCTACAGATCAGCTGGTTGTCGGTAAATATACTAGATCATTCATTGTTGTTACTAGTTACTGATTCAATTCTCATGTAAATCTTTGATATCCACAACATATCGAAAGATGAGTTAGTGGAGTTAACTGAAGCTAAACACAGCGTAGAACATATAGACATTGTTCAGTTAAGTGAAGAGTAGAAATAGATATCTTGCCATAGGCTGACAGCAGAAAACGGTTGTTGTCACATGTTACAAATCAATAAGCTTGAGAAAGCAGTGTTTTGTCTATTGATATTGATTTCTGAAACAACGAATGCTGTTGTAGTAGTGGTGGATTTGTAGACGATCGATAAAATCGAATCTCGTACAGGTGTAGTGCATATTCTATCGAACCCAGACTAACAGAAAATCAGAGAGCGCAAAGCTCCGCCAATGTTTCTTTATTTTGGTGCTACGGCCACAATACAGAGGGAACACTACAAAAATCTAATCCGCAACGTGCCAGTCACGAGGCCAATCATCACAATTCTTGTATTTTATTTTATTGACCCTTGGAGACCGAGAGTGAGGTTGGCATTTGGTGAAATTAAAAATTGGAACGAAAAAGCCAGAAAATTACGGATTCTTCTAGTCCACTACTCACTCGAGAATTTCATGTTGAATCTCAGTAGAGTCGTAATCTCACGCATTATGAATGAATCTAGATAACACACCATCTACATGGAGGAAAAACATCCCAGTTAAACGCGCGTTAAGTACTGAATCCAGTGAGCCTGCAAAAGCTAATGAACACTTCTTTTTAGCAAAAGTGAAATAAACATTATTAGTCAGATGACCGAGGTTATCTAAATTATTTCAACAAGTACTGCAGAAAAATCCGGATATGCTACGATCCTATTATTATCTCACCCACCTAATTGCCGAGGTAGTGATAAACAACACAATTAATGAACGTACTACAAGTCTGTGCACTTCTTGGGATTTAGAATTAAGAGAACAATTGCAGCGTGGAAGGTGTTTATAAGCCATTTAAGAAACACACAAAAACCGTTAGATTCACTTCAACATTTAAATTTAATTTGTCAAAATATTTTCGTCGCTTTGAGACCGCGACCTGTTCACTGACTAAACTTCGTGCTGTGAACAGGTCGCGGTCCCAAAGCGACGAAAATATGTTGAAGCGAATCTAACGGTTTTTGTGTGGTTCTTAAATGGCTTATAAACACCTTCCACGCTGCAATTGATTTCGTTCCGGCACACGATCTCAGATCAAGTCACTCGCTATGCAAGTACATCTCCGTAATTAAGAGAATTATATGGAATTCAATTTCAACTTTCTCTTCTGCAATGACATTTATCACCCAATATATATATATATATATATATATATATATATATGAAATTACCTGTATATATGTACATGAATATAATTACTAGTATATCCACAACGAATGTGTGTGTGTGTGTGTGTGTCTGTCTGTATGCATGTATGTGTATAATATATTTCGTTAATGCATCCTAAATAATATGTGCGGGCTAGATCGATTGATGTGAACAAGCCTTTATATCCCTACAAAAAATCGATATTAGTTACCATCTTCCACGAGTAGATGACTGAACCGAATTGAGAGTACACCAAATAGAATTCCTCATGGTAATTAGTTGCAGCTTTATATATTCAGAAATAAAATCCCTCTTAGTCGATTTAGCCTTTCATACCATCAGAATTTATAAAAGATGTGTTAATCAAATACTCGAGTAGATATAATGGATTCTTCTTGGCCTATTATTAGCACCGAAGAAGGCGGCGATGGTAGAGTCCTTAACACGTCGGGCAAATGCTAAGAAACATTTCTTCCGGCTCTTAACATTCTGTGCTGAAATCCCGCTGAGTTCAACTTTGCCTTTCATCCTTTCAGGGTCTATAAAGTAAAGTACCAGCGACGTACAGGGTCGATAAAATCGATTCACCCCATTCCAAAACTCACTGATCTATTGCCAAAATTCAAAGAATTGTTAAGCACTGAGACGCTTTCTGTTGCGTACATCAGTTGCGAATTCTTCTTAAAACTTGCCCTAAATCTTCGTAATTACTACATTGGCAAAAAAATACGAGAATCTTTTATCGTTTACGTGTTTTTACCATTTGACTACGGCCATGCTGTGGCATCACCTGGGAGGGCATCATCGGACAAATCGAACTCAGTACCTATAATTTAAGTCTGGGACTTATTCTAACGGCCTCTTTTGCCGAACTGCCAGGTTACGGGGTTTCGCAAACCAGCCAATACCGGTTGTGAAGCAGCGGTGGAAACAAGGACAATGGTACACATACACACACACACACACACACAAATATACGTATATATGTACGACGGACTTCCACACAATTTCTGTCTACTATATTCACAAACCATTACTCGACCCGGGGTTGTAGTTGAGGACACTTACCCAAAGTGCCACGCAGTGAGATAGAACCTGAAACTACGTGGTTATAAAGCGACCTTCTTAATCACACGGCCATGAAGGCAACTTTTGATATTTTCCTTTTTTACTGACGTAAAAGTTAACAATAGACCGGAAATTAAAGATGCCATCGTCTATTTACAAAGCATAATTATTTGCACAGTAAAAACGATATTGACTACAATATGCATTTCAAAATCCCAAAGCTGGCGGAACTATTTAGATACCTGATACAACGAGAAATTTAAATAAAATGATACAACGAGGAATTTAAATAAAATGATGCAAGGAGATATTTAAATAAAATGGAAATATTTCACTATATTTTCCATTATATAAATTACATTTCCGCAAATATAACCTGTGGCATATTCTCATTACACATCTATGGTTTATATAGCTACGGTTTTACTTCTATATATCTGAATCTTTACAATATTCAGTAGTAAGTTTATTATCAGATAGGTTTATTATCTAATCTTTTAGACATAGTTGTTGTTGTGCCATGTTCTTGTACAAATGCTGACATTATCGTCTTCGTTACTGCATTTCATTTCTTCCAGTCTCCTAATTGCTTCTGTCTCTCATAGCACAATACTACTATTAGCAAACTGCTTTTCATTAAAGTTCCGCTATTTATTTCAATGTATTTGCGGCATCTAGCAATTTCGGTGTTGCGCTATAAGAACTACCTTAATTAAGAATCAGTAAAAACGATTGCGTTAATTGCGCCTAAGTGGATTGTATTTATTTATCAACTTATCTATTGATCTTTTGGCACGAACTGTACACATTTACGTACAATATTCTTAAATATTTGTTTGAAGTTCATAAAACAACCCATGAATACTCTACATAAGTGTACATCTTTACATATGACTTAATACATGGTATTATATCAGCATTTAATGAGCGGGATGTTGAAAAAGATTCGTAGGTGTTTTTAAATCATTCACTTGCACGGTTTGTTTCGAGCCTTGATTGTTTTGATTGTATACATATATGTATGCATTCACAATATTGTATAATACTTCGTTAAAAGGATTCCTTACAAAGTGGCGCATCATCATCTGCATTCATAAGAATAGAAGTTTGGGGTGGGGAAATGACAATGTCAGTTTCGAAAGGATGTCGAAAGAACGTTATGAAAGGGAAAGCTGACTAGTAAAATATCAAAAAAAAAATTCTAAGATGTTCGCCTTGATTATGCCTATAGACTTCTTTCTATAACGGCCGTTGTTTGAATGAAGAATGGTATAACATAGCTGCTATGTGTTAGTCAGATCTGAACGGAGGCAATCAGCATGTGAGAAGAATGGATTTTATTTTATTACATTTTATTCTTGTCTAATAATCAATAATGTACTATTGCCTAATCTGTAGTGATTGTCATATCGATTTTTCGCAGCGAACAGGCATATATATATATATATATATATATATATATATATATACCATTAGAGGTACCTATAGTTGCTTCTTTACTTTTTGTTCATTCTGCGCCGCGTTTTCACTAAAATAGCATACGTGCACAGACAGGTACAAGCATGCACGCTTGCACATGTAATATATTACATAACACGTAAAATATATTATATAAAAAGTATATAGATAGATAGATAGATAGATAGATAGATATGCCTATATATTTATATGTACATAGATACGTGTAATAAATATGTTTCATATATAAATGTGTGAAGACACATGAGAATCTGAAAAACCACAGGAACATACAAAAAAGAGATGATTGCGGTTACAATTCTAATTGAAAAATTTGATTTTTGTTCTTTTATATAAAAATGGATATTGGACATTCAAAACTATCTTCCGAAATTGCATTTGTGTAGGAGAACTGTTTCGTGCATTAACTCCAGTTCATACCTTTTAGTAATTTTATTAATTTCAGAGAGCTGTAATACAATGGCAAAATTTGTATCTGTTACACTCAGAAGGTATGAATTGTATTTACGTTCTGGAAAGAATTTAATCTTAAAATATACTGCCTCCACAATTCCACTGCATTTGATTAATGTACACGTACAACGCAAAAAGTCATTGGAGAGTGTGTAGCGTATAACTATAGATTTCTGCACATCTCTGTAACTTCGTGTTATGTCTCGGGATTATATGACTTACACAGAAACTCGTTAACGGTCGCACTTACTAAGTGTGTTTTGTTTATACGTTCATTTGAGGTGGGATGGCGTCCTGGAAATCTCCCTACACGACGTCGAGTGTAAAAGAACCCAAAATGTCTCAGACCATTCAGGACAACTCGCTTCAGGATGATCGAGAATGATAGATGTCGATATTTCGCCATTATTGTGGTCCATCTGTACCATGTACACAAAACACCTCGAAACGAAATGAATTGCCATTCTAAGACATATATGCAAATAATCTGAAGACTATATTCTTTCTACTGCAGAAATAAGGCCTGAAATTTGTGGGGAGAAAGCTTGTCGTTTAAATCCACCCCAGTTCTTTATTAGTATTCATTCTAAAGATCTCAAAGAGATGAAAAGCAAAGAAGGCCTCAGTGGAATGATAGCCCAGAACGTAAAGACGGGCGAAATACTAATAACTTTGTCCGGCTTACTAATGATTCTGCCAGATTGCCATCTAATACACGATTATATCAACAGTAGTAATCGCTTTTCACTGTTTAATTTTTTCCCTGGAAAGACTTGCAAGTGAGGATAGAAGCATCCTTATAATGATGCCTATAATTTAACATAAATTATATTGGCCTCAAATCTTGGCACAAGCCCAGCAATTTTTGGGAGGAAGTAAATTGATTACGTTGGCCCAGTACCTGACTGGTACTTATTTTATCGACCCCGAAAGAATGAAAGGCAAAATCGACCTCACTAGCATTTGAACTCAGAACGTAGATACAGAGGAAATACCGCTAAGAAATTTACCCGACGCGCTTACGATTCAGCCATCTCGCCACCTTTTTAACACATATTATATTGACAAGAACTACGCCCAGAATTTGTTTAAAATATTGGCAGACTCCTTTGATACAATAAGCAATAAGCATTTGCAACAGAAAGAAAAAACAATCTTGGTTTTGGGAACACGATATTAGAGCTCTACGAAAAGTAGTAATATCGATTAAATTTCTTTTGGAGTATTGCTGATAGTTTAGCCAAGGAATGAAAATCGAAGTCAGTTTCTATAAATCAAAGCCTATATTCAAGACCGGTGTGGTATAGAGAACGAAGTTTGACACTCCACCAATTACGTTTAATACATAAAGCGCGACGGGCCACGATCGACAAGACACGATCGTGGCCCAGATAGATGCATTTAATGTATGGGCGTTTGTTAGGGGTCTAATGTCCCTAAAATGCTCCGATACGGACCAGAGTGCAAGAGGACTGATAGTTCAATTAATGACTTTTCAGATGATGTAAAACTTTCCACCATTATATACTAAGAAGATATTTTAACTATTTTTTGCTTTTTATGTGTCTCATTTAGTCTCATTTTCATAAAATGTGCTCAGCAGTCCATGCTATGTAAGTGCAAATCCCAGCGCTTTATGGGTTAAAACATAGTAAGGATATCAATACTCTACTATAGTTAGTATATTTCATGTACAGTGTATTGCACAGTACTGCACATTCTTTAAATACTACACACATACATATTCTTTTGTTTTTCACACGTATACAGATACACACATATACATATGTATATATAGATACAATACCAGATTTTCCGATATACTTCGCCCCAGACTTCTGCAGGATTATGGATATTCACGAACTAACAGCAGTTCACCAAATAATAATTTTGGATTATTTTATTATATTTCATTTTTTTCTGCCGACTCTTCACAGTACACGTTTGTTTGTTCCACAAAGAAAATCTTAAAATGCTGAAAAAATTATCCTCCTTTGTATCTATAACATGTTTAAAATTAAATCTAGCTCTTAATCATTGGACCCCACCAGGCCCCTCTCGTAAAGGGCGTATATCTATTTACCTTTTCCTCCTTTATGGTGGAATGTTGTGTTCTGCTAAATGAAGCCAGTTATCTGTTAGGAATCTTGAAACGTTACTAGAGAGAATTTCCACATGCGGCTAGCTCATGGCGATAAAATTGCGTTTTAAACATCTGCGCCTTCATTTTGTTATAGACGAGGTGTTAAGAGCCTGTTTCTTCCTTTATAATGCGTATCTACTGAATAAAAGAAAATCGTTTCGTCACACGCTTTTCTTTATTTGCTAGAAACACGTTTCTGCCAATATTTAGGCACCAGTCTTCTAGGAATATACATGTAACCCACCAATTTGTGCACTACTAATATTTCTAAAGCATTAAGGTTTAGTAGAAACTTTGATTAATAAAGTGAAGGCGCGTGAACAAATGGATAGGCGTTGACAGGAGATCATGGCTTCGATTGCCGGACCGGGCGGTGCATTGTATTCTTGATCAAAACATTTCACGTAGCTCCAGTCTATTTAGCTGTAAATATCTTCCAGCAATAACTGGGAAGTTAACCCTGCTGAGGACCAGCGACCCGTCCGGGGGTGGCGTGTGACTGTAATCTCAGTCACTTATACACCTTAGAAATTAAACTGGAAAAGAACTGGTGAAGCTAGAACACTACACATTATTCTTGGCTATTTCTTCAGCAAATCATGAAATCGAAGTTGTTTTATGTGTTTTGACGTTTCTTCGATTAGTTTTTTCTCAAACCAAATGACAATTTACTAATATTTGTTCTAAAATTAAGTCATGGTTCTAGTCCTTTGATTAGATCCCATGTCAACTTTACTTCAACGATCATGTATTGCTTAGTTTCAAGCTCATTTTTACAGCTGGATTCCTCAAAATTTCATTGAGATTCTTCTTTTATTTCAGGTTCCACAAACCTTATATATATGATGGTTTCAAAATTTGGTCGGTAGGTTTTGATGGGGAGAGACAAGTCGATTACATCAACCCCATTACTTCACTGGTACTCATTTTATCAACAGCGAAAGGATGAAAGGCAAAGTCGACCTCGGCGGAATTAGGGAGATGAAATGCTGCTAAGCATTTTGACCGGCGAGCTAACGGGTCTGCCGACTCGCAGGCTTTCAAAACCATAAGTATATGGTATGGCCTCTTTTACTTGTTTTAGTCATTTGACTGTGGCCATGCTGGAGCACCGCCTTTAATTGAGCAGATCGACCCCAGGACTTATTCTTTGTGAGCTTAGTACTTATTCTATCGGTGTCTTTTGCCGAACCGCTAAGTTACAGGGACGTGAACACACAAGCATTGGTTGTCAAGCGATGTTGGCGGGGACAAACACAGACACACAAACATTCACACAAGCACACACATTTTATATATATATATATATATATATATATATATATATACATACATATATACGACGGGCTTCTTTCAGTTTCCGTCCACTAAATCCACTTACAAGTCCTTAGTCGGCCCGAGGCTATAGTAGAAGACACTTGCCCAAGGTGCCACGCAGTGGGACTGAAGCCGGAACCATGTGGTTGGTAAGCAAGCTACTTACCACACATTATATACATACCCCTGTATATGATATGGCCTGTATATAATGCAAAAATCGGTGCAGTGTTGTGCAACATTTCTTTCTCAACATTGATTCACTCAATCAGATTTCATTCACTGGGCGTATTTTAGCAGTAGCTTCAGTAACCCTGTTGCATGCAAAGTAACTCAAGAACAACCATTTCTTCTTTTAATACATGAAATCCTGTGAAGTGACTTCAAAGATGTTCAAAAGCAGCACTTTCAAACTTCAAACTGCAATTTACAGTATCACTTCTTTAATGTTGAATATTTTAATTTCCCCCAATCAACAAATCAAAACACGTCATTTATATTAGATTCTGTAATAAAGATTTTGAAAGGTTTGCCTGAACTAATGACATCCAACATGCACTTCATGAAAAGTAAGCGATGTTTAGCCGTCAGAGAGTGTAGTAATTCTTGGTCTTTAGTTGGATTGAATAAGAGAGGAATTTTCGGGCGGTCTGTAGGTGTGATCGTGTATAGATAATCGTCTGAAAAGACGATGTCTTCTACAAAATATTATACCACACACGAACCAAAGAGGAAATACCAACATAATCTCCGAACCTGCTGAAACTTGCAGTTAAATTTCTCCAAAACTGAAACCTAGTTTCAAACTGCAAGTCTAGTGCAATAATTAAACAATTAAAAGCGAATCCTATTTCAGACGGAAGGCCATGGCAATGCTGATGTTTTGCGCTTTTATGACTCTTTATTTTTAAGGCAATATTTGATTAGTATTCATTCTAAAGATCTCGAAGGGAGGAAAAGCAAAGAAGGCCTCAGCGGAATGATAACCCAGAACGTAAAGACGGACGAAATACTACTAATAACTTTGTCAGGTTTGCTAACGATTCTGCCAGATTTTGTTATAATCGTGTATTAGGTGGCAATCTGGCAGAATCTTGTAGCCAATCTAAGACTATTGACTGGCAGAGGAGTGAGAATGTGGAACTAGACATTTTGTCGTATTTTTCTGTCTGTTTGCGTTCTGTGATCAAATTCTACCTTGGCCTACCTAACTGTCAAAGCTCACCTGTACATCAGCAGCTCACAACCGGGGTATCTTTGATGGAATTCACTCTGTTGCAAGCATTAAAGTCAAGTTTCCAATTTAATGATACCTTTGTCCCTCTTGCAAACCAGTTTTGGTCATGGTGAGAATTGCCTCTCTTGATCACTAAAGGTTTGTATATATATATATATATATATATAATATATATATACTAGCAGCAAAGCCCGGTTTCACCCAGTCTGTTTGGATGATGTCTCTGTGATCGTTTTCGGTTAGGCATAATCTATAACAGCGTTCGTCAACTTTATCATTTCGTGTCCCCTGTTCCGATTGGAGCCTCCAGCTGTATGAAAATTTCCTGACCCCACCCTGTCAGAAAACAGCTTCTAAGCAACTGGTTGTTTTAATGGCAGAAGAAAGAGGGAAATTCCACGAGAAAAAGGTTTAATCTATTTTCTCAGTAAGTATGGGGGTTATGGAAAAAATACAAACTGCATTCCAATCTATGCACCTGTCTCCACATATGTGCCATTTTTCATGCGAATCCATCCAGCCATTTGGCTGTGAACCTCAAGACAAGAAAGAATACAACGATCGCCCATGTCCAATTTATATTATAGATAATTCACGTCTGTATATCTTTTTATCTGTCTGCCTGCGTGCGTATATGCACAGACTATATTTCTTGGCAGACATCCTTAGTTGTTACCCAGAATACTGAGAATTACTCATTCTCCCCTATATCTTTGCTATTTCTTCCACCATCCCTCTACTTCACGCCTCCACTGACCACTTAAATAGAAAAACAACTTTTACCCAATCAGCAGAATATCTCTACTAAAATCTATTCTTTCCCTTAGCTTCGTTCAACCGCCTTTGTCATTAACTAAGAGGTTTACATAGCCAAGCTCAATGTAAATTAACGGTTCAATTCATACATGATAATGAATTAAATGGGCGACTGCCTGTATAGAAGTATATTATAATATCTAAATATATTAGTCACCTACGTACTAGACAGGCAAATATATTTCTACCAATGATTTGCTGCTATATTCCAACAAGGACTTAACGGGTGGTAAAGCGGTCTGTTTGTTGGATTTTCGGGAGTTACTCTATTAATGATACTGTAATACCGTATTACAACGGATTGATTTTTTTACTCCACTACCAGCCCCAAGTGTGTATGTAGTAAATATATTTATGTACAGGTATGCATGTATGTATGCGTCTCTCTCTCTACACACATAAATATATATATATATCTGTAAAATAATATGTGACAATTATTCAGTAGCCAAGATAAAACTCTGAGTTTCGGATGCCGAGGTGGAAATCCACACCACCATCTCTTCGGTTAAAAAAACTCATCTGAAAAACCGAAGAGATGGTGGTGTAGATTTCCACCTCGGCATCCGAAACTCAGAGTTTTATCTTGGCTACTGAATAATTGTCACATATTTTACAGATAAATTCCTCTATTTACATAATATTGAGGTCTCTTTCTTTCTTTTGTTATCTTACCGTTTTAACCAATATATATATATTTCCAATATCTTTCCATCTGTAGAAACACCATTTGCATAAAAGCAAAATTATTGAAGGTGGGATAAGTGCAATATATTTTTTCAGTGTGTACTGCAAAGCTTTTTCCACATGACCAAAGACATTTCAGAAAGAAAAATAGAGTTAACCACCGACTAGTTCGCTGTAGAATTCAAATTACTTTTCTCTTTTTCTGCAAAGAAATCTGCCTAACATTACAAATATAAAAATAAAACGATGTCCAATGAGGATCACAACACAGTTAAGAGACTAATAGCGACGGATACGGATCATTTATTGGCCATTTACACGAAGAAACATTACCTTTCGTAGATGTGTTGAATATGATTCACAAAATTAGTATAAGATACGGCTTCGATCCCAAATTGTTAGTGCTACGTGAACTTGAACGCTTCAAAAGCGTTGATATTTTGTTCACTACAGTACAAATCATATACATACAGATATATATGAGTGAGAGAGAGAGAGAGTGAGAGATTTATTGGTGTATTTGTAAGTACTACTTCCATTTAAACGTTGACTGGGATCGTAGTTAATGGCACGCTACATCAATTCTTATACAGATCTAAATTTGCGGAACAACCAACTAATACTGCCATTGAAATTGTAATGTAAAGCAATACAAACAAATGCTTACTGAAAAGGAAAATATACAAATAAACGTTAATTTGATTAAAAACTGTAATCATTCTTATGCTAAGATTTTTCATTGCATTAACCTAAGACGAATTGTTTGAAACTATAAGCCGTAAAGTCTCTTTCGCTCTCTCTCTCTCTCTCTCTCTCTACATAATACATATAAATATATATATATATATGTATGTATGTAAGTATTGATTTCTTTACAGGATCATTCAAAGAGTGTCACAATTAATGCTTTTATTTTCTTCGATAACAATTAAATTACTTATCAGAAGGAGAAACCGATTAAGGCGTTGACCATTAAAGAAAGAAAGCCAAGCATGCAGGCCGTATCAGTCCATTAGTAGAATTAACAATTACGGGTGATGAAAGCAAACTGGGTCATTCACGTATTAAAGGTCTAATTTTTAAATTCAAGTCATTGAAAATAATAGAATTTTCTCTTATCTAATCATGACAATAAGATTTGGTAAAATCGTTTTTCAAACAGAAAACATTTTACAAAATCGATACTGTTTCCGTTTACAAGCTACATATATAATCTTGATGAGTTGCAGCTAATACGGAAACAGACCAATTAAACATGGCGTACTCATTTTCGTTGGATTATTAAACTGTCTTGAAGCACTTCAAATACATGTTTCGCTGAAGGTAAGTTAATTCATTGTTTGTAACGTTTTATAGTTTTGTATTCTCTTGTTTTAATGTCTAAAATGAATTCAGCATTATGTAGTTTTCATTTATTACTTCTCATATAAGATTTCTCATTTCCTAAAATCCTCTTAGCGGCTCAAGTAAGTAAGAACAAAAACAAATGATATAATTAATTACTTCTTCCATTTGTATTACACTTTTAGAATAGATTTGATTCTTAAATTTTATATCTCTATTGTCCAACCCATGCCAGCATGGAACACTGACGTTAGATGATGATGAGAAGGAGGGAGAGGAAGGGAAGATTATATTTAAAGCATAAATCTGCGTTTTACCTGCATTTTGCATCTCACAGCCGGTTTCTATTCAACTTTGCTTTGAATCCTCTCGGGGTCAATAAAATTAAGTAGTAACTAAATAGGAGTCGATGTTATCGGCTCTTGTATTTTCTAGGGCAGATACGATATTTAACATGAAGTATGAGAGATAACTTACTCAGTAATCGAAATGTAGTAGTATAAATGACTCAGCCACTTGTCCTAAAAAATGCTGGCCTCGTGTCTAGATTGGAAGCCATTTACTCCATGATACAAGTAATTACTTTTCTTCATTAAAACAGATAGCAGAGAAATGGCAGAATCGCTCGTTTGTCGGAGACCAGCCTTGTGGGATTGCTTTCGGTTCTTTCCGTTCTGAGGTCAAATTCTGTCGGGGTTAACATTGCTTTCATTATTTCGGAGACGATATGAAAGAAGACCAATCAAGCACTATGGGCGATGATATTGAACCCCCCCCCCCCCACGCCAACTTCCAACAAATTCCTTTGCGGTATTTGTTCTAGCTCTTTTGCATTCTGGGTTAATCAAATTATTTGTACATTTTCCTTTCAGTATTTGCTTGTATAAGGTAAAGTCGACCTGAGCTCAAATTCCACCGAGGTCGACTTTACCTTTCATCCTTTCGGGGTCAATAAATTAAGTACCAGTTGCATACTGGGATTGATATGATCGACTTAATCCGTTTGTCTGTTCTCTCTGTGTTTAGCCCCTTGTGGGTAGTAAAGAACTAGAAATAGGTATTTCGTCTGCCGTTACGCTCTGAGTTCAAATTCTGCCGAGGTCGACTTTGCCTTTCATCCTTTCGGGGTCAATAAATTAAGTACCAGTTATGCACTGGTGTCGATGTAATCGACTTAATCACTTTGTCCCCTATATGTTTAGCCCCTTGTGGGCAGTAAAGATATAAGTATTTGCTTGTATTGCTTTGCATTCGAAATTCAGTGGCAGTATTAGTTAGTCGTTCGGCAAATTTAGATCTGTATAAGAATTCAAATCACTTCGAGGTCAGCTTTGCCCTTCATTTTTTTTTTCTGGGGTCGATAAAATGAAGTATCAGTCTAAGCAGTGGGTTTTATGGTATCAACTAAACTCCTCCCATTAAAATTGCTGTCGTTGTACGTAAATTAGAAATCATTTTTAAAGAGACGGATGAAGGAACATAGATAAATAAATAGGTGGATAGGTAGATAGGCAGCCAATGTGAGTTCAAATTCCGCCGAGGTCGACTTTGCCTTTCATCCTTTCGGGGTCGATGTAATCGACTTAATACCTGTGTCTGTCCTTCTTTGTCCCCTCTGTGTTTAGCCCCTTGTGGGTAATAAAGAAATAGGTAGATAGGTAGCCAATACAATAACAAACTTATTGGTAGTAAAATATAATTGAATCTGTTTGTTTAGTTCTTATAGAGGCAATATTTTATTTATTTGCTTCTATAAAAACGCTCGGATTTCTTGGATATGAAATAGTGATAGCACACAAACACACACGCTGAAACACACGCATACGCACATATTCTTGTTCAATAGGAATATGTAAACTGATCGTCATCTAGATAGTTCTGAAATTTCTTATAGCTATGAGCTTTGTAACGAATAATTTGTTTGGGGAAAAAATATGTAATTTTTCTTTCTTGCTTTCATTGTTTCTTTCATCACACGAAAATAATATCTAGTATTTCAACGTAGTCTTGAAATCGGGTGAAAATAAATTGCCTTTGAATTGTAGGTTTTGATGTGTTTCGTAACATAACTCCCGCGTACTACTTTCTTTTGGGCTTTTAAAACTGTAATAGAAATACAATATTTAACAACAATCTATAGCTTTCACATTTTCTTTTCATAAGAGACCTGTCAATCAAAACAGAGTAAACTAGTTATTTACATAACAAGTTCCTATTTTAATGTACAGGATATATTTTTGAACAACTGTATTTTATCTGAGGTTTGGAGTCAATCAAACCTATTTAACTTCTCACGCTGTGAATTTTTTTGACAAAAGAATACAAACTTGACAAATCACTCTCTCTCTTGTCAAACCTCGCATGATTTATGTTATCAGATAAAAATAATTTATATCTATATTAACCTCCAATACTTTTCCTTTTAGTACGAACAGATTCCTCGTTTTGATGTTGGTAGATAAGCAAAATCATTAGAGTTCATTGTTATTTCTTCTGAGTTTTTACGTTTTGACTTCAAATCCTGCAAGCGTCAACTTTACCTTTCATCCGTCCGGGGTCGATAAAATGTTCTATTCAAGTACACATGCCAATTTAATCCACTTACCATTCTTTTCACATTTGTAGTTGTGCGTCTTAAAAGATATTTCTATCATAATAACGTTTTAGAACAACGGTGAGCCTCAGGCAAAATGTCTCCAGATATATCCTACCGTGATATTCAATTTTTTTTGCTATTTTCTTTTATTTTTCTATAATTAACTGGGAACGCTACGGCACTGAAACCTATATATCTAAAATCAAATCACTGACTAGTAAGACAGGAAACCATTATATTGTAATGGAATCATATTATCGGAAATATGTAGACTCCTTCATCATGATCTACTCCGTAAAACTAATCGCTGTACTCTTATTTCCTTCTTTGTTTCAAGATGATATCACACAAATACCTCGGCTCTTGTATTTTCTAGGGCAGATACGATATTTAACGTGAAGTATGAGAGATAACTTACTCCGTAATCGAAATGTAGTAGCATAAATGACAAAAGTGATTTGAGAGGAGGGAAAAATAGTGCGAACGAAAAGCTAATGTTGTAGTTTGTGTTATTGATTGATGGAGAAGCTGAACACAATAATCGAATATTTCCTGTTGATGTTTCACCTCTTTGTAAAATGTCAGAGATAATAAATTTGACATGCAGTTCGTCTTCTTCTTCAGATATCTGGTTGAAATGCGCAATTACTGAAGTTCTACATAAACAGAGCAGATTCTGTAATCTTATACTCTACGTATACACAAATCGATTTTTTTACGAATACAATTCATGGAAAAGTGAAAGGCAGAGACACAACAAGTAATGTGAATACGATATTTGACAACGTATGCCAGGAAAGCATCGTAAATTACCATTGGGTAGCTTCTCTTAAAGCCTTACATTCTGCTGAAAGATTTCCCTTAAACGTTAGCAGAAAACCTTTTAGTAGATAATTTCCTAAGCCATATTACTATGTTGCCACTCTTTCTTGATATCACGCATCAGTTACTAATACATTTACATCCCAAGTTCGACATTCGACTGATATTTACTGCTATGATTTGATATGTTGTGAGAGATATTTAGTTTCTCAGCCTGAATAGGAGACTGACAATGAAAGATTAGACTATACTCAATAAAATAACTATTTTTCTCTTTTTAATGATATGTTTCGATATTCGAAAATCTTTGCTGTTTGCGTAAATGCTACTGCTTCAACAACTGCAGATAAAGGTAGCGTAAAACTGATATCTAATGTGAAGTATAAAAGTTAACATAAGGAAAACATAAAATTTGTTTCCATTTCCTCTTGCAAAAGTAAAACCTCTCGGACTATTTGGATCGAGTGAATATATTGAATGAATAAAGTTGAAGTTAAAAGAAAGTGTTTGATACTCATTCCATAATTCAGGGTTACATATTCATTTCCATTGCAGTATATGAGGAAACAAGTGTTTCTATACTGCTCCTAAACGGTCTCCGTATTCAGAGGGTATAATGTGTTCAAAATAAAGCAGACTTGACTTAAAATATCTCCTGTTTATAACCTTCTTTGTAATACAGAAATTTTACTTTGAAGATTGGTGGCTTTGAAGCAATCGATACAAAAGCATGTTGAGAAAGTTTTCTACAAACGGAATCAATTAAATAAAAGCAGCAAGACAAGCATAGCTGCATGAGACAACTGAGCTTAAGGCTTCTTTTAAGCTATGTATTTTGTAGCGAACATATTTCAGACAACTTGTCGTCCATTTCAACGTATTTAGCGAAATATATCGTATAAAGACATCTGGATACAGCGAGCAACGAGGTAGACGTCCAAAAACCACCTCGAATAACACGCTTCTCTCTAAAAGTGAGGAAGTTATAGTAGACTCATCAGAAAACGGGATGCCGATGGCTGAAAGTGTCTTTGATCATAGGTCTGCTTGAACAGGGATAACGTGGAACGAAACAATAGCAGCAATTTCAAGTGTTCGTATATTTCAGTGTGTGTGTGTGTGCATCGCAGAGTGAATCTGCATATTCGTGTCGAATGCATGTCTATATGTTTCCGTTTGTGTGTGTGTTGCTGGTGGTATTTTGTGACGATTTCAGCGGCGAGCTGGGAGAAACGTTAGCAGGCCGGGCGAAATGCGTAGCCGTATTTCGTCTGTCGTTACGTTCCCATCCGAGTTCAAATTCCGCCGAGGTCGACTTTGCCCTTCATCCTTTCGGGGTCGATAAATTAAGTACCAGTTACGCACTGGGGTCGATATAATCGACTTAATCCCTTTGTCTGTCCTTGTTTGTCCCCTCTGTGTTTAGCCCCTTGTGGGTAGTAAAGAAATATATAAAAGACGGGATGCTACAGCTTGAATACCATTTTTTATGGAATTGATCCAGCGTAAAGTACACTAACTAGTAAATGAGGTATGTGATTTCCATACTAATCTCAAGTGCATTAGAAACGGCAGTTAAGTGAACCAGTTAAGTGAACCAGCAGTAGACAATTCTCGAAAGCCTGTAATTAATATTTTACTTTAATTGACTACGCTACCACGTTGGCGCAAATATACAATGTAGTCAGTTGTCCACTAGATATTGATAAACTAATAAGACTTTATATATTCATATTGCAGGAAGGTACTCCAACTATAACCGCTAGTATAATATAAGCAATTACTGCGATGCATTTATGAATATAGAATTCATTTCAGTCGGAATATACTTTCGGATAATGAATTTACATTGAATCGTTATATTCTGCTTACACATGCTGTGCGATGATCATTCTATTAATAAAAGTATTCAGTATACAATATAGGAAAAGTGTTGAATTTTTGAATTCGACCTACTTTCTGTGTGTTCACATTCGTCCGACCATTTATTTTAACTTAGAGACAAGATAACATTCCATTGTTTTTCATTTGTATTTCTTTATCTTGCACGTCGCTTTGCTATGCTTTATATTTCTCTCTCTCTCTCACTCACTCACTCACACACTACAATATACAATCATTTCATTCCCCTGTTATACAATTCGGCATTCTATTTATTCGTTGTATGCCATTCATTCACTTTCATTTCATCTTTGCCCCTGCCCCACATGCACCTCACCTTAACCGCATCATTCCCTTATCAAGTGTCTCTTTATTGATTGCTCTGTCCTATTAATCACCTCGTTTATTTTCTTAGTCTTCACTATTGCGAACAACTTTCTTTAATGACTGCGCGACTAATTTCCTCAGACGCTAGGCCTTCATTTAAAGCAGAATAGGTCCGAAAAACAAAGAGCAGTCAAGTTAATTATACCAGGAAAGAATAACGAACAAGCAGGACAAAGTACAATAATTTACATTTACATATGGAATTGTTCCATAAAGTAAATCATCTACTCAAGATATGAACAGGTTTGATATCAGGTGAAAAGGTTGATATCTTATGCAGCTCGCCTCTTGGCAAACTTTCAAACTAATCAGGTGAGGGAGATTCTTTTCGGCAAACGCCAGCGTATCAAGTCAGTTGAAAGAATAAACATATGAGCCTTTTAAAATCTATTTCCGTTCATATTCTGTATAAATCAATATTTGCCTATTGTGCACATATTAAATATATACAATGTATAAAGTAAACTATATATGCTGTGGTATGGTATACATCGCCGAGCTCAACACTGTCTTTCGTTTTCTCAGAAACGACCAAATAGGTATCAGTTGTGTACATAAGGCGCATAAATCAATTATACCCATTCTCTCAATATGGGTGACATTGCGCCAAAATTAGAAACCAAAATATATGTGTAAATGGAGGGAGGGATATTATGGGTGACATAAAGACAGGATATAGCTTCTCACTAACTTACCGGAGTTTTCTCGCTATCTTAGATATGATTCTCATTTTTGCCATACTAGCGCAATGTGAAGAAAGTACCTTCTCCAAAGACACAAAATGCCGCCTAGATCGGGAATCGAAAACAAAATCTTATAATCTAGAAACCCACTTGCTTAACTCCTGAACCACGCGCTTTGTCATCATTATACACACACAAGGTATCGAGCTGGCAGAATCGTTAGTACGCCGGACGAAATGCTTAGCGGTTTTTCGTCTGCCACTACGTTCTGGGTTCAAATTCCGCCGAGGTCGACTTTGCCTTTTATCCTTCGGGGTCGATTAAATAAATATCAGTTACGCACTGGTGTCGATGTAATTGACTAGCCCTCGTCCCCCAAAATTTTCAAGACCATGTACTTAGAATAGAAGTAACCATTATACACACAAACACACACATAAAGATATAAAATCGGGTGTGTATGTATTATGAATATATTTTTCTGACTATGTACACACACACACACTCACACTCGTGACTCTGTCTTATCGCCACAAGCACAGATGCAAACTCTCTGTATATTTCTGGCAACAGAATGTGAATTAACATTGCTTTACTTATAATCTCAATTATTGACTTATTGAAAGTTTTGACCTCTGGCAATAAGAATACGGTATTCATGCATCAACTGAAGAAGAGGTAAATGAGAGAACCCTCCTACCACTAGACCAAATCTTTTAGAAACAGCAGCGAAATGCTTCTCGAAAGTCACCAACTGCAAATGATAAGTGAAATGACAGATACAATATATGAAAATAGTTGTGAGGGTCATAGTAGAAGCTCATTTGGTCATAGGTCTACTGTGTCAGAATAGATCTGCGTATTATCAACAACACGATATCTTATATGTAATATTGGTTTCAAATTGTGGCACAGTTTTGGGGGAGGGGATAAGTTGATTACATCGACCCCAGTGCTCAACTGGTACTTATTTTATCTGCCCCGAAAGGATAAAAACAACGTCGACATCCGGGGAAATTGAACTCAGGACATAAAGACGGACGAAATGCTGCTAAGCATTTTGCCCGGCGTGCTAACGTTTCTGCCAGCTCGCCGCCTTTATGATAAAGAATATTGGCGCTGTGGCTAAAGGAAAGTATATCAGGAGTGGCATTCCTTCCAAATTACTCTGTAGATTTTTACATATTGCCAGGCGAAAAATTTACATCGTCTTAGATTGTGGAAGCACTCCGTCGGTTACGACGACGAGGATTCCGGTTGATCCGATCAACGGAACAGCCTGCTCGTGAAATTAACGTGTAAGTGGCTGAGCACTCCACAGACACGCAGTTCTCGGGGATATTCAGCGTGACACAGAGAGTGACAAGGCCGGCCTTTTGAAATACAGGTACAACAGAAACAGGAAGTAAGAGTGAGAGAAAGTTGTGGTGAAAGAGTACAGCAGGGATCACCACCATCCCCTGCCGGAGCCTCGTGGAGCTCTTAGTTGTTTTCGCTCAATAAAAATTCACAACGCCCGGTCTGGGAATCGAAACCGCGATCCTACGACCGCGAGTCCGCTGCCCTAACCACTGGGCCATTGCGCCTCCACGAATGTATTAAGTACTATGTTACGCAAGGTATACTTTATTGAGAAGTTTTCGTTATGATTACAATATCCAATAAGCCTCTGAATGACGCTTATTTCACTTATCTTTTCGCTTTTTTTTTTGTTTTTTGAGCAGCTTAAGCAAGTAAAGGGAATTAGTGCAAGAAACGTGGCAGTAACGAATTGCTAAGCTAATATTTCAACTGCATCTGTTCAGAAAGTTCAAAGACATTTGACATTTAGTTACCATTTTATTAGAATGCATTTTATTACGTTATATATACATACATACACACATATATATATACATATATATGCACATATATATACACACATGCATATATATGCATATATATATACATGCATATATCTATATACACACATGCATATATATGCATATATATATATATATATACATATATATGTATATATATACATACATATATACATACATATATATGCATATATATATATGCATATATATGCATATATATATACATACATATATATGCATATATATATATATATATATATATGCATATATATTATTTGATTGAATGCCACGAATCCATTCCAAGTTTATCTATCTATATATATATATATATAATATATATATATATATACACACACACACGCAAATATAGTTAATGATTCTGGGAAGAACGAGGGGGGGGGGTACAAGTAAGGTGAAGTGCATAACTCATCGAGCAAATTGAATTGTAATCCACTTAATTATGATTGACTCCTAGAGAACTAGTTTTGTAGCATTCCAATGGGATCCATCTGATGAAGTTTCCAGAAATGCAATTCAACTTCTCTTGTAAAAGTTAATTATTATTGGACACACACACACACACACACACACACACACACACATCGTTGTTATTATGCAAAAGTGTCGTAAGTCCAAAACTATGCTTTCTCAGAAAAGGAAAAAATAGTTTAATCATTCTATAATGAAACCGTTGTACTACACTTTGACTATTTTTGATATCTTGGCATCTGAAGCAGCTGGAGATACGATAGTCTGACAAAAAAAGCAAAAAAAAACGGGCTTTTGCAATCAAGAATGAATATTGAAAAAAGCGTATTAGGCCAAATTTGGACATACGACAGTTTAACATGACATCAACGATATATATATATATATATATATATATATATATATATATACACATGCGTAGTAGAAAAATAAACATGACAAATTCAAATGTTTCTCTGTAAAATAAACTTAATGCAGGCTCGAACTTGATTGGATTCACACCAGAGGGGTTTCTGTATTACTTGACCAATCCCAGAGAAATATGTAGCCATTTTATCCATGAATTCGTAAATTTGTTCATAAATTCAACAGGACAGAAAGAGAGAGAGAGAGAGACAGACAGACAGACATTGTGTGTGTGTGTGTCCAAGTCTAGCCCTAACTCAGCAGCAGACATACGACGCAAGACGTTTCGACTCCTTGCTAAGAAAATCTTATTTGCTGGGGAGATGACTTATCTTATTGAGCACTACCTTATCCGATGTTTACTTCTATTATTGACATAGCGTATGATATAAGGTAGATTTGGTCGTTATAACTAGCGGACCGAGAGAGCACAGAGAATCACCAGTCTTGCCTTGATATTTATGTTATTTGTTAAATCAGATTCGTGTTTTTTATTTTAAGTATTTACATGTTTGTTCGTCTTGAGGATTTTATTTTGAATACGGCGTGTTCATAAAGATTTCTGTGATTGCAGCTGTTTTTGAAAAGACAGAAGCACTTCTACCATTTCCTCTTGCTTCGATACAAAAAGAGCTGCGTGTTTTCGTAGTATTGTGTATTCTTTGCTTTTGTAATATTGTTTTTTTTTTGTGCCTCTCTCTTTAAATTTATTATGTGTGTGTGAGTGTTTATGTGGAGAGAGCCATTTGCGGAGACAGAGAGAGAGAGAGAGGGAGGGACGGAGGAAGAATTTTTCTGACTGTGTCGTATGATGATAATCTTTACATTATTTACTGACAAATGAAACAAATAATTAAGAAAATAAAAAAAAGACTATGACAAGCAATTAGATTAAATAAGATAAATATATAATAAATTCTACATCACCCCTCTGAGTCTCTCTTTCCTCTCTCTCTCTCTCTCTCTATGTATATATATATATATATATATATATTTCTTTGTAATTTAATGGCCAATAATACCTTTATATATTTTGAAATTTGTTCTGCCTTTGGAATTTTTTAATCATATCTATGTGTGTTAGTGCGAACGCGCGCACGTTTATACTTTATGTGTATGTATGTGGGGTGGGGGGTGTAAAAACAATATATTTCTTTGCACTGATTGTATTGATAACGTTAATGATATATTTTCTACAGTTATCAAAATTGATTTTTGTAATGAAAAGAAACAGTTGGGGATTGAAGAATAAATAAAATCACGGTTTCTGAGAGTGACTTTATTCATTTATCTCTTTCTTTTTTATACACCCTAATATTTTAGGTTTCCGAATTCCATGGACATTAAATCTTAAAATTCTCGTTTATCTCTGCCTTAACTGCTTCCTCTTCTTACGTGAAAAGATGCTTATACTACAAAAAAGGAACACAAGTACTGAGTGTTTATAGCCAAATAGTCTATATAAAAATTGTATGTATTAAGGCGGCGAGCTTGCAGAAACGTTAGCACGCCGGGCAAAATGCTTAGCAGTATTTCGTCTGCCGCTATGTTCTGAGTTCAAATTCCGCCTAGGTCGACTTTGCCTTTCATCCTTTCAGGGTCGATAAATTAAGTACCAGTTACGCACTGGAGTCGATGTAATCGACTTAATCCCTTTGTCTGTCCTTGTTCGCCCCTCTATGTCTAGCCCATTGTGGGCAATAAAGAAATAAGAAATTGTATGTATGGATTTTGTACGTATGTATGTATGCGCGCATACCTGTGTGTATGTGCTTGTATGTTGCATATGTTCAGTATGTATGCATTTAATGTGTAAATACAATGAACAATTTTTAAAAAAAACACTGGATGGACAAAGTTTTTACAAAATGCTTTAATTGGAAGAAAAAGCATCATAACGTTTCGGATATTTGGCCTTCATCTAGACAAAGAAAGAAAGAAGTGTAAAAGAGAAATAAATAGTCAGAGGAAAATCCGCATCTATCAAATTTCACCTACAAGGCATTTGGTCAACCCCAAATTTATGGTAAAAATCAGGATTCAAATCCGCTACATATTTGCACTGACCCTAGAAAACGCTTCTGCCAAGTGGTCTTCTGGACTTGAAAGCTTTGCCTTTTGACTAATTAAAGTACATTCTAGTATTTAACAGTTGTTTAATTAATAGCTACTTAATTAGCAAACCATATGTAAATCTATAATCAATAACGTCATAATTGATGGACTGTCAATTTGTGTCAACAAAGGAATTCTTCAAATTGTGATTCAAATTGGTAGCAATGGCAAACAAATGTCCATTAGTTTGTAAACCTGGAGTTATTAAAATCGAATGTCTTATTGGACAATATATTTCGTCATATAAATACAAAACGGGATTTTCCCAATTGAACTGATTTAAGTTTAAATAACTTCCGACACTTAAAAGGAAATGAGCCTCTCAAAATGGTAAAGTTTTCTATATTAGCTTACCCTTGCTGGAACGCGCTAGACTGAACTGTACAATGGTTATTCAATGGCCGAAACAGATAGAAGGTATTTCAAGAGTGGAATCACTGAGTTTTGCTCACATACAAATGTACAGAAATATTTCATTGTTTAGTGATCTAGTAAAGTGTTTTAGACATTATAGGTTAATTATTTATAACAATTATTGAAAATAAGATACCTAACCTCACTTTCCATTATTTGATTGTTTATCAACGCTATTATTCTTGGTAATATTGACCCCGATCTTTGGATGTTAAATGTTCTGGTGATATTTGCAACAACATTTCGTTTCGATGGCTTTGAAGACAGATCATAAGGTGTCTTATTTCTTGATATTATTTGGCACTGGAGTTGATTTCAACAAGACGCCTTTATTTCCAAAAGATAAGTAGCAACACCCTCATGCCAGGAGACCACTTAAGTATAAATATATATTTGATAAACCTTTTAAACAACAACAAGTTATCCGATATAACTTGAATATTTGTTGCTTTATTTTATTCTTAATTGGATATTCACTGGTAAAACATTTCCCCAATCTCTTGTGACATAGTTATCGAATTGCAAATAAGCATCAATATCAAGTTATATTGAGAATTCTTTGTTTTTCTAACTGCAAATCAAATTTTAATGCATTTAGAGAAACAAGATACAATGGATTTATCAAAATGTTTCAAAGTCAATAAATACATCTGTGTGTATATATATATATATATATATATATATATATATATATATATAGGTGTGTGTATGTGTACGTGCATGTATATATATATATATATTATATATATATGTATGTATGTATGTATGTATGTATGTATATTATATTGCTTCTCTTTTGTTTCATGTTTCAATAAAGAAACAAGTTGAAAAGACTTGTTTCACAAGGAAATATGTTACAGGAAGAGATAAAAGAAAAAAAGAGCAGGGGGGAAAAAGTAAATAGGAAAAGAAGAAAGGGAAGAAACGAGAAAGGTAGAAAGACTAGATAGGAACAGAATGTTGCGAAATACAGAATGACTACGTGAGTGAATGTGTGAGAAAAAAGAAACGATTATTCATATAAAATAACTAAGTTTTTTAGCATATAAAGGAGCTTAATGTTTTACTGAAGACATTAAGAGCTTAATTTGACATTTGTGTACAACGCATCTCCCCCTTCCCCTCACACACATACGCGCGCACACATTCAAAATTCGCATATGGGCATTGTTTGCTTGTAGGCTTGAATTGTGTGTTTAATTTGTAGGATTGCATACGTGTGTAGATGCGTATGTATTCTTTGTGAAGCCCAAAGTACAAGGGAATAATAGTTTATGTGTGTAAGGAGAGGAGGAGAGGCAGGGAGAGATCCAGCTTTCATTCAAGAGTATTCGTGTCGTAAGTCAAGTGACTTCGTGAATTCGGTTCCAACAGGAAGCAATAATTTGCTCCTTAATTTCTTTTGCTTGATGATTACACCTATTCACAGATTCACTTTTGCACTCAAGTATATATCAGATATATATATACACATACTCTATCTGTATAAACAAACGAGGAAGCTTCTACGTGATCGTTCAACTAGTTAGTAATGTACTTATAAATCAAATTCTGCTCTGCCATATTTAGAAATATAAAGACTGCCTTAGACAATGTAGCCTTAAATATATCATATCTGAAAATATGACAACGTAGTCACGCCTGGAACGTCTTTGATCATAGGCTTATGATTTAAGAGTTGGCCTGGAACTAAAGAATACGAACCACTGCATGCTTGCCAACATTACATGTCCATTTTATTAAACAATCTTATTTTCTAAAATTTGCTTCAATATACAACTAAAGGAAATTTTAGAATTTCGAGAAAAACATTTAACTTTGCAATGTCCTTTGTCCTTTCTTGTCTATTACACACGAAACACGGAATTTGCTCCTCCTTTTTGCTTAGAGTAGATGCTATCTGCTCCTATCCTTTAAACATATTTAAAATGTAATTTTATTCACACACACATACAAAGTCACGAACAACGATGTATATCTGAGCTTTTCAGTTTACAGAGAGTAAAAATTCTTCAACACATGAAGCAAGATATGTATATTCTATTAAAGAAAGAACTCATATATCTGATCCGTACCCGTGACTTTCAAGTTGCTCAGATTATTCAAGCGTGTGAAAACGGAAACCGGCGTAACAATATGTACGAAAAATGTGTAAGCACATTGAAATATGATTAATGGACAGTTTATACAGATTTGATTATTTGCAACCAAGAAAGCGAAATAAAATGTTATATAATTTGTTTTCAGCAAAAGGCCCAATGGTTATGTATAGTTGATTATTCACAATCGATGTATATTGTTGCTTTTGTATTGTCACGCTGCATCTTTACTTCAGTCGTTTAAATTAATACTAACGTGAAGCCTATTGTTAACATTGAAGAAGCTATCACACTAATAACAAATGTGATGTTTGAGTGTGTGTGTGTGTGTGTGTGTGTGTGTGTGTCCATAAGTATGCATATATACATATGTCTTTATGTGGAAGGCGGCGAGCTGGCAGAAACGCCGGGCGAAATGCGTAGCCGTATTTCGTCTGCCGCTACGTTCTGAGTTCAAATTCCGCCGAGGTCGACTTGGCCTTTCATCCTTTCCGGGTGTCGATAAATAAAGTACCAGTTACGCACTGGGGTCGATGTAATCGACTTAATCCGTTTTTTCTGTCCTTGTTTGTTCCCTCCATGTTTAGCCCCTTGTTGGCAATAAAGAAATAATATTTCTTTATGTGGATGTCTTATTCAGACATAAGTAGGCGAGTTTGTGGATGTCTGCGCATGTTCCTATGTCAGCAAGTTTATAATAATAGTTTCCGAATGTGCTTTTGCTAGCATACATAATTACACACACACACACACACACACACACACACACACACACAACACACACACACACACACACACCACACACACACACACATACGCACGCACACACACCGTCTCTTTCAATTTTAATGGTAAAAGGGTACAATAATTCGAATTAGAGTCGTTTTAGTAGAGTACTGGGGGGTGGCGAGATACTACAGATCACTGGAAGACTTGATTACACTACTGTTTGCTAGTCTAGCGCTTCTGTACAGGTCAATACTATCACCAAGTGAACAAAATAAGCCTCTGTATGATGGTTCGACTTAACATAAATAGCACCCAAATCTATCTCGCCTTACACCCTACAGTGATAAAAATAACACTGACGCTATGGATAACGGAGCTGAGTACATGGTTGTGTGTGTGTGTGTGTGTGTGTGTGTGTGTTATATCAACAACGGAAGCAGATTTGATCATAGATCTTCTTGATCAGGACTGACTTGATATTAAACAACAATAATAGATGCATCATCATCATCATCATCAGCAGCAGCATCAGCATTTGCTATATTGCGGCTGCAAGGAATAAGATTAATAAAATGATCCGATCAGTGATTGAACATGCCGTCGCACTCTGTCTATAACTCTCACTTTTGTTAATTGTCTAGGTTTGTGTGAGTGTGCTTATGTGTATGTGTGCGTATGTGAGCGTGTGTGTGTGTATGCGTGTGTGTGTGTGTGTACGTGCTTATAAAAACGCCTTGTTACCATTACTACGTTGTTGAGTCACTAGCGAACATTTAGTATTTATGGACTGTGTGACCATATGTATGCACGTATGCGCATGTGTGTGTGTGAGTGTGTGTGTGTGTGTGTGCATGTGTGTGTGTGCTTGTATTTTTGTATGTGTATGTATCTGTATAAGTACGATCTACGCACACATCGTGTCTATAGGTAGATCTTTTGATGTTAATGGAATGCTAAAAACAAAAAAAAAACACTAAAAAATATCAATAAAGACAAGTATATAAATAAATAAATAAATAAAAACATGCATTATCAATAATGTAAGTATATATTTCAATATCTACTATGACTGCTACGGTACGGTGTGTATTCAGGTATTTCAAGTCGAAATCTTTACTTCAAAAGGCGTCAATGATGGTCTTGATGATGATGATAATGATGATGATGATGATGGTGATGATGATGATAATGATGATGATGATGATAAAACAGTGAGACACACCTACTATTTTACCTCAAACAAATATACTATGTATATCATTTTATAAACTTAGGTTGTCTATTTATTTATTTATTTACTTATTTATTATGTTCATTGCTGTTTTGAGTCTTGCTTACTTTTGAGAATTTCGAATTAAATTTTCATCTGTACTTGATATGTTTTTTTTCTAAATAAAATAAACGATTAATGGTGGATGCGGCGATGAGGTGATAAAGTTGATGATTTGTTAGTCATAGTGTTGATATGTTCGATGTTATGATGTCTGTGCTATTGAAAATGGTCGTACTTGTGATGTTTCTCCTGATCGTCCTTATCTTTTATCTTTGACATGTTTCAGTCATTGGACTGCGGCCATGCTGAGGCCCTGCGTTCAATAGTTTAGAACTAATTGACTCCATAACTTATTTTGTGAAAGTTTGGTTTTATTATATCTGTCTCTTTTGCTGAACCTCTTTCTTACTGGGACGTAAACAAACTAACACAAGTTATCAAGCGATAGCAGTGGGAAACGATACATTCTCGTCGGTTATTAATGGCAATAGACGCTATGAAAAACCGTTGAATAAAACGAAGGTAGAAAAAATATAAAAGATATAAAATACTCGCAACCATGTTCTCACAATACATAGACATAAAACCTCCTGCGTTCATAACGTCTACATACGTACACACTCACTCAAACATGTATATGTACATGCACATACACACACAAACATATATGTATATAGACATACATCTGTACGACGGGCTTCTACACAGACTTTGTCTACTGAATTCTCTAACAAGGCATTGTTCAGCCCAGCGTTATAGCAGAAGCCCCTTGCCCTACTGTGGTACAGCGGAAATGGACCCGAAATTAAGTGATTCCAAAGCGAGATTCATATTCACACTGCCATACTTGCTCCATATTGTACAAAAAATATATAAATAATATATGAAATCTGATACAGACACGAATAACAAAATACGAAGACCCCAAAAATGCTCTTGACAGCATTGTTTGGAAAAATCTGGCTAGAGGTAAAATTCGCAAGTTCTAAGAGCATTAGCTAGCATGTCTTGCGCTATCTGTATCGACCTTCTGCGATCTAAGATCAAATAATGCTGAGATTACGTTTGCTTTTCGTCCATTTATGGTCAATAAATGTACCATGTTAAATGGTGGGAATGCCTTATTTCGATCCACATGTGTGTTTGTGTTGATATATATATAGATATATATATTATATGTTCACAATCATTTACCTTTTACTTGTTTCGGTCATTTGACTGTAGCCATGCTAAGACACCGCTTTGAAGGGTTTTATTCGAAGAAATCAACCCCGTGACTTATTTATATTTTAAAGCCTAATACTTATTCTATCGGTCTATTTTGCTGAACCGTTAAGTTACAGGGGCATAAACACACTGACACCAGTTGCCAAGTGGTGATGAGGGCCAAAGATAGACACAAAATACATAGATATATGCATATATAAACGACAGGATTCTTTCAGTTTCCGTCTACCAAATCTACTCACAAGGCTTTGGTCGGCCCGAGGCTACACTTGCACAACTTGTATATAACTATATAAATATATATATATATATATATATATGGGAGGCGGGAGTGCATTGCCAGCAGCTTTTGAAAACATGATAAATCGTGTATATCATTCAAAGTGCTAAGAAGGAAAAGTATCAATGGTTGCGAATGCAGCAGCAGCAGTGGTAGTCATAGTAGTAATAGTAGTAGTAGTAGTAGTAGTAGTAAATGAGAATCAGACGACGTAATGGAGGATCAGTGATAAAAGGGAAAGAGCATGTAAGTGCAGTAACAAGCGAAAAAGCCTGAGGTGAAACAAAAAAAGCTAGAAAGAAGAAAGGTTAGGTGAAAAGTTGATGTGACGAAGAAGAAGAAGAAGAAGAAGAATTGTGGAAAGAAAAAACGTGAGAATGAAACTTCAAAAGTGGAAATGTAAAATATGAAAATGGAATGAATTAAAACGTAGTAAAACCATGGGAAAAACAGTGAAAACAAACATGGCGATGAAAGGAAAAAATGAATGAAAAAGGAGAAAGAAGGCAAAGGTGAAAGGATGCTTTGCCAGAAGAATCAATTAAGTAAGAAGATATATATATATATATATATATATATTAATAGATATACATATATATATATATATACATATATATATATGTCTATCTATTTATATATCTATATATATATATATAAATATACATACATACATATATATACATACATGTATATACATACATATCTATACATACATACATATCCATCAAATATATATATATATATATATATAAATATACATACATACATATATATACATACATGTATATACATACATATCTATACATACATACATATCCATCCATATCTATACATACATACATATCCATCCATACATATATATATATATATATTACTTCATTGATTTTTCTTGCAAAGCATCTTTTTTCTTCTTTTCGTTTCTTTCATATATATATATATATATATATATATATATATACATAGTTCTGTTAGTCTTTCTTCCTTTGAGTGTGTATGTATGAAGAGAGAGATTGAAATCATTTAACCAATGCCACGCTTCAATGCGTCGTTGGTATTCGTGACTTCCATTTTGTTTTAGCTCTAAATATAAAGTAACATTTACAGTTCTCTTTCCTGCGCCACCGCTAACCACCTCTACCGCCACCTTCAACACGAACCAGTATTCTACATGGATAATATTATCATGAATGTGTATATGTAAGTGTTCAAGTACAGAAAAATATATATTGTGCTGACTTTAGGATGGAGGTGTATAAAAAGGCAGTAAAAGTGTTATCTTGTTCGTTATTTAGTCATGATTTTCACTAATAAAAAAGCCAGCCTGTACGTAGTCGTTGATCTAGTTAGATATTGCAACGAAATCTCTCTCAGATCATATTCTGCTGTCTTGAGGACTGCAGTGATGATTGTAAAAATGTCGAATCGTCATGATTGGCCTCTGATCATTAGTTCGCTTTGATAGGAGTTGATGTATGGTTAAGTAATAATAATAAAGGCGGCGAACTAGCAGAATCGTTAGCACGTCGGGCGAAATGCTTAGCGGTATTTCGTCTGCCGTTACGTTGTGAGTTCAAATTCCGCCGAGGTCGACTTTGCTTTTCATCCTTTCGGGGTCGATAAATTAAGTACCAGTTAAGCACTGGGGTCGATATAATCGACTTAATACCTATGTCTGTCCATGTTTGTCCCCTCTATGTTCAGCCCCTTGTGGGTAATAAAGAAATAGGTTAAGTAATAATAATAACGCTAGATTTTGTTTCTGATCTTCATGATAGAAACGATACTGGATTTAAATACAACTAGAGCTTCGAAGCTCCCAATTCACAGGAACCTCAAAATAATTGAAAGCCATACACAGTCTATCATATTGCCATGCTTTAGTAACCCTCATCTAAGATTTATGTATGTCTTAGAGCCTCATCAAGTATAAACCCGCCGCTGTTGGAAAACCTGCATAAAAAAAACTACATGAGACAGTGTAGCTATAGACATGTGTTTATCTAGAATAAAATACTGGATGATTTCGACTGGGACGCCCTTGATCATAGCTCTCCTTGATTAAGAACAGCATAAAGCTTATCAACAATATAATTCTCATTAATAATGATAGTGACTAATACTTCTGTTGTGGAGGTGTGTGGCTGAGTGGTTAGGGTATCAACATCATGATCGTAAGATTGTGGTTTCGATACCTGGACCGGGTGACGCGTTGTGTTCTTGAGCAAAACACTTCATTTCACGTTGCTCCAGTCCACTCAGCTGGCAAAAATGAGTAACGCTGCGATGGACAGGCGTCATGGACGGGAAATCGGGCCCATGAGCCTGGCTAGACTTTAAAAGGGCGCATTTATTTAATATTTCTGTTAGTCTCATAAACGCATGAACGAAAACAAAGTATTTGAATTTACCCATGACGTATTCAAGCCAACTACAAACTTCGAGTTTTAATTTAAAGGTAGTTCGGTCTTGTTGAGTCAAATCAGGAGCGTTTGCTGCTGGTATTCAGGAAAGTCAAGTCCTTGCGAGTGTGAGAAGGAATGTCAGATATCGATCATTTTATCTATTCTAACCTTGTCTTGCTGCAGATGATATAAAAACGAAATTTTAGTGATGCTGGTAAACACGAATAAAAGTATCAGCTTTAAGGCAGAGAATTTTGAAGTATCATAATAAATGTCTTCAGTTTAGTTATCAAATTGACATTCTTATGTAAGATTTTGAGAAATATATTGCTTGTTAAGTTTACTTTCTAACTAACTATGTAATTATATTTCAGAGTAGTATTTGTCTAGCAAGTAATTTGATCTGAGTTCGTGTGTTATAACTGAAGCAATTCCCGGATGGAAGAACTACTGTCTGCACCTAATAAAACAAAAATCTGCAAACTTTGAATTTATTTCCTGAGTTGTCAAGATTTTTGTTCCACATCTACGTAGTGGTCATTGCTGCAGTTCCTTGCCCGAATTTTTTGCAGCAGAGTGGACTATACAAAAACAACTAAGGTGCCAGGTAGTATTCTTACACCGGGTCACACTGGGGGATGAATATATATGTGGGTGTGTCTTAATGTGTGTGCGTGTCTGTGTACGTGTGTGTGTTTGTGCGTATCTCTTAGTGTGTGGACAAAGAGAGAAACATACACAGAGAGTAGATATGGCATTTCCTATATACAGTGCAGGTAATGCATAGTGGCCAATAATGGCGTGTGTGTGTGAATACTAACATTCTCAGCGTTTCATTGACAAACAATAAATAAACAGAATGGTCACAGCTGAAGTACTTTTGATCGTAAGGTCAGCTCGATCGAAAGAGATCTGAGTCTAAACAGTAATACTAACGCTATGTAATTATACTACATTCAGATAGGAACTTTCATGTGGGTGCCATGTTGGAGCTTGCATTCTTCTTTTCTTTAAAGAAATATCAAATCGAATGTGGGTGGAGGTAGGTAAACACATTCGGGCGTTGAACAAAATGCATGTTTGATTTGGTTGCGGTCTCTTAAATTGTGAGTTCAAATGTGAAACTATTCGCTTTTATTTCTGCAAAAGTCGGTAAAATAAAGACCTATACAATGACTGGCCACGATAGAAGACATATCTTTCGAAAACATAAGTAGCTAATGGTTCAAATTTGATGTGGAATGAGCTGTCAACACATTCAGAATTCCCGTTTTAAATAATTTGCAGGGGAAGAGCTTGAATTTAATGGATTCTTTACATATAGTAAGATGTGAATGTTGTACACTTTCATCTGGACTGCAAACCAAAACTGACACTAGGGATACTCAACGGGCATAAAATATATTCACACACACAAGCATACTCACACACATCATACATAGATTCATAGATACATGCGTGCATATACATATATATATTTATTTACTACCCACAAGGAGCTAAACACAGAGGGGACAAACAAGGACAGACAAACGGATTAAGCCGATTACATCGACCCCAGTGCGTAACTGGTACTTAATTTATCGACCCCGAAAGGATGAAAGGCAAAGTTGACCTCGGCGGAATTTGAACTCGGAACGTAACGACAGATGAAATACGGCTACGCATTTCGCCCGGCGCGCTAACGTTTCTGCCAGCTCGCCGCATATACATATATATGCGTGCATATACATATATACGTACAGATATACATGCGTGCATATACATATATACGTACATATATATAGATATGTATGTATGTATTATGTGTATCTTTCACATGTTTCAGGCATTGGACTGCGGTCATGCTGGAGCATCACCTTGAAGGGTTTAGTCAAACAAATCGACCCTAGTACTTATTATTTAAAGCCTGGTATTTAATCTAGGGTATCTTTTTGCGAACCGCTAAGTTACGAGTATGTATAAGAAGTAAGCGGTAGGTGCGGGGAGACAAATACACACGAACAAAGACGCATACATATATATATATATACGACGGGATTCTTTCAGTTTCCGTTTATCAAATCCATTCACAAGGCTTTGGGCCGACGAAAGTATAGTAGAAGACAACTGTCCAAGGTGGCACGCAGCGGGACTGAACCCGGAACCATAGGAGTGGGAATAAGCTTCTGACTACACAGCCTCAACTGCGTCTGTAATATA
>NC_043007.1:15604055-15619055 GCF_006345805.1 Octopus sinensis
TGCCGGTATTTGGGGGGGGGGGGGGTACATTACGCAAAATTTTGTGATAGCAGCAACTGCAGGAGTAGTAGCGAACAACAGCAACAACAACAACTGCAACAAGAACAACAACACCATGAACTACTGCAGCAGAAACTTTGGCAGGAATAGCAGCAGCAGCAGCAGCAACAGCAACAGCAGCAGCAACTACAACAATACCAAGAGCTGCAACGACGGCAAGCAGCACCTGTAGTAGTTTGTAGTAGTAGCAGTAGTGATAGAGATAGTGGTGGTGGAGTGGTGGTGGTGGTGGTGGTGGGTTAGTTGTAGTACAGGTAGTAGTGCTGATGATTGCCGTGGTCTTGGTGCTGGTAGTTCTGGTAGTTTTGGTGGAATGGTATGAGTAGCAGTAGTAATAGAGATAGTGGTGGTGGTGGCTGTGGTGGTGGTGGTTTAGTTGTAGTACAGGTAGTAGTGCTGATGATTGTCGTGGTCTTGGTGCTGGTAGTTCTGGTAGTTTTGGTGGAATGGTATGAGTAGCAGTAGTAATAATAGTACGGTGGTGTAGCGGCCCTGGTGGCGGTAACGGTGGTGGTCGTTATAGCGTTGGTGCTGTTGGTGGTGTAGTGGTGATAATGGTGGTGCAATTTGCGGTGATGGTCGTGGTAGTACTGGTAGCGTTCGGGGAAGGGTGATTAAAAACGCCGTGGTTGTTTTGGTGGCGGTTATAGTGTGGGTTGCAGTAGAGATAGTGTTGGTAGTGAGGACAGATAGTACGGTGATAGTAGTAGTAGTAGTAGTAATAGTAGTGTGGTGTCATGTGTTTATAGCAGTAGTAGTGTCCATAGAAAATGTAGTAATGGTAGTGGTATTCGAGTTGATGGTGATGGTGGTGGTGGTGGTGTTGGCGGTGAGGCTGATGTTGTGTGGCAGGCGGTAGTGGCATTGATAGTAACGTTGGCATGGTATTAATGACAGTAGTAGTAGTAGTAGTAGTAGTAGTAGTAGTAGTAGTAGTAGTAGTAGTAGTAGTAGTAGTAGTAGTAGTAGTAGTAGTAGTGGTAGTAGTAGTAGTAGTGGTGGTAGTATTAGTAGTAGTAGTGGTAGTAGTAGTAGTAGCAAGTGGTGCAGTGCTGGACGTGGTGTAGTGGTAGTGGTGTTGGTGGAGGGGGTCACGTGTGGTGACGGCGGTGGTGGCAACACTGCATCGTATCATTGTTGCTGTTGTTACGGTTAATTTTGTTGCTGTTGTTGCTGTTGTTGTTGTTATTGTTGTAGTTTAGGTTGTAGTAGACTTGTCATCGAAGGGTATTACGGCCACAGCCACTGCGTCCCATTCTCCAACAGCCCCTTTTTCTCAGACCTTTCCTTAGACATTTAAAGCATGTGATTTAAGAAAGAATTTGGCTGTTATTTCTAGCATTTTTAGCTACCACATAGAGTTCTTCTCATTGGCTCACCGTATCATATGGTTTTCAAGCATTGCGTTCATATTACAACCAACATTGCACACTGCACGCACATGCTGGCACACACACGCACACACACACACACATACACACACACACACACACACACACAATCCTCTCCCTCTCTCCCTCCCTCTCTCTCTCTCTCTCTCTTTCTTTCTCTGTATGTTGTGCTGCAATATTTACAAAACTGTGAGGACTATGTCTTTTGTTCTTCAGCCCTGTTTCAGCCTTGTTTGAGCAAACCTGCGATAAAATAAAATGTCCGTCCGTGACCATCATGACATTTACCTGCATAGAGGAAGCCGATAACCGCGTAACCCAACATATCTTTTCTCTAAATCGGTAGAGTGTAATTTCAGAGAAACTTGGCTGCTATTTCTAGCGAATAGATTGACTAGGTGGTGGCTCCCTCCTTAACTTTTCTCTAAATTGGCATAGTGTAATTTCAGAGAAACTTGGCTGCTATTTCTAGCGAATAGATTGACTAGGTGGTGGCTCCCTCCTTAACTTTTCTCTAAATTGGCATAGTGTAATTTCAGAGAAACTTGGCTGTTATTTCTAGCGAATAGATTGACTAGGTGGTGGCTCCCTCCTTAACTTTTCTCTAAATCGGCATAGTGTAATTTCAGAGAAACTTGGCTGCTATTTCTAGCGAATAGATTGACTAGGTGGTGGCTCCCTCCTTAACTTTTCTCTAAATCGGCATAGTGTAATTTCAGAGAAACTTGGCTGCTATTTCTAGCGAATAAGTTGACTAGGTGGTGGCTCCCTCCTTAACTTTTCTCTAAATCGGCATAGTGTAATTTCAGAGAAACTTGGCTGCTATTTCTAGCGAATAGATTGACTAGGTGGTGGCTCCCTCAACTTTTCTCTAAATCGGCATAGTGTAATTTCAGAGAAACTTGGCTGCTATTTCTAGCGAATAGATTGACTAGGTGGTGGCTCCCTCCTTAACTTTTCTCTAAATCGGCATAGTGTAATTTCAGAGAAATTTGGCTGCTATTTCTAGCGAATAGATTGACTAGGTGGTGGCTCCCTCCTTAACTTTTCTCTAAATCGGCATAGTGTAATTTCAGAGAAACTTGGCTGTTATTTCTAGCGAATAGATTGACTAGGTGGTGGCTCCCTCCTTAACTTTTCCGTGTGACAGGATGATGAAGGTTGGCAGAAGTGATAAAGCGATAAAAGAAACACCTTACTGTATTTAGCTTCCAGCCTTTACAGACTGAGTTCGAATCCCCTTCAGCTCTATTCTATATTTTTTCTGGGGTTCGCTAATCTTCGTCCCCACCCCCGTATACTGAGGGTCGCTTGAGTCGGTAACACCTATACCTACTTTAACGAAAAATATAAAAAAAAAACAAAAAGAAAAAGCGTTCGTGTTAGTATAACAATGTTAGGAATTATATTTCGACGAAATGGTGTCTTTGTTAATACTCCTGCTGCTATCGCTGGTGCGGTTACCACTTATATTATTGTTGCTGTTGTTGTTGTTTGAGCGAACCTGTAACGAAAAGCATCTCATGCGCGACCATTCTGACACTATATATCAAGGACTACAATAGCTCGTATTTTTTTCTTTTTAATATTTTTAAGCGGTAGGATATGATTTCAGAGAAGATTGGGTTGTTATTTCTAGCAAATATAGCGCCCACCTAGAGCAGTGTTTATCAAACATTTTATATTCATAAACCTTTTTGATTCCTATTTTATTCGGGTGGATCCTCATATTCTTCGGTATTTAAAAAAAAATTCCTATTATTAGGCGCAGGAGTGGCTGTGTGGTATGTAGCTTGCTAACCAACCACATGATTCCGGGTTCAGTCCCACTGCGTGGCATCTTGGGCAAGTGTCTTCTGCTATAGCCTCGGGCCCACCAAAGCCTTGTGAGTGGATTTGGTATATGGAAACTGAAAAAAGCCTGTCGTATATATGTATATATATATGTATGTGTGTGTGTCTGTTTTTGTCCCCCTAGCATTGCTTGACAACCGATGCTGGTGTGTTTACATACCCGTCACATAGCGGTTCGGCAAAAGAGACCGGTAGAATAAGTACTGGGCTTACAAAGAATAAGTGCCGGGGTCGATTTGCTCGACTAAAGGCGGTGCTCCAGCATGGCCGCAGTCAAATGACTGAAACAAGTAAAAAGAGTAAAAAGAGTATTATATTTTTTTAATTAAATGTTAGGAATTGTATATTAAAAAATGTCAAAATATTTTCTGCAGTGTAGAAGCATGCCCTTTTACTCTTTTGTTTCAGTCATTTGAGTGCAGCCATGCTGGAGCACCACCTTTTAGTCGAGCAAATCGATCCCAGGACTTACTTTTTGTAAGCCTAGTATTTATTCTATCGGTCTCTTTTGCCGAACCGCTAAGTTACGGGGACGTAAACACACCAGCATCGGTTGTCAAGCGATGTTGGGGGGACAAACAAAGACACACAAACACACATACACACATATATATACAGATATACGATGGGCTTCTTTCAGTTTCCGTCTACCAAATCCACTCACAAGGCTTTGGTCGTCCCGAGGCTATAGTAGAAGACACTCGCCCAAGATGCCACACAGTGGGACTGAACCCGGAACCATATGGTTGGTAAGCAGGCTACTTACCACACAGCCACTCGTGCACCTGCATGCATAACTGATAAGAAAAAACCTTATATGAACCCTCAAGGTTCAGATGAAACGCCGGTTGAGAACCTCTGACCTAGAAGTTACTCCGTTCAATGTTGAGATTTAGTGGTAGTTGGTGTTAGTAGCAAAAGTTTAGATATTTGTTGGGCATACTGGTAAGGGTCGGTGTCGGGTTAACTGTAAGGTTTAATTAGTGACAGGTTTAATTAGTAACACGTTTTGGTAATAATGCTTACTTGCAATTTGACTGTCGGATTTATTAGACGTATTGGATTGGTCACCATAACTACAACCATCACTTCAGAAGAAGTATGTCTAGGTAACATAACTGCTTTCATTAATTGCTTTAGGGGCCTATGTAGTCATGAGCAGAGATAGGCACCCTTTTTCTGCCAGCTTAGCTTTGATCCAGCGATATATATAACCAGTATCTACGGCAAACAGGATAAAAAAATGGTGGACCAGAATTAAGCTGGTGCTCAAATTGAGCTGCCTCGCCTGGAATAACATGAAAAGAAGCACCTTACTCAAGAACTCAACGCGCAGCTCGGCCTGGAGTCGAACCTACCGTCTTATGATCGTGTACGTAACACTCTAACCAGTAGGCCACGCATCCTCACATAGTTAATAGTAGGTCAGCCGTACGACATCATGGTAAGGATCTCAGGATGGGGTTAGAGGTAGATTAAGGGTAGGATGTGTAGGAGGGGACTTGTTATATCACTAGTAATAGGGTACATTATTTACATTATTTACATTTGACGGATATTTGTCCTCATCTTGTTTGTTGTTAACACAACGTTTCGACTGATATACTCTCCAGCTTTCATCAGGTGTCTTAGGGAAATTTCGAACCTGGGTTCTCAATCCTCAGCTATTTTTCGATGTTATTATTATTATTGAGTGAGAGAGCAGTTCATGCCATCAAATTGACACCGAGGTAAAATATACGAAGCCCAATATACCCATCATGACTACCCGTCTGATAAGGGCACACCAGGCACATGCATCACAACCATATGTGCGCGACATGGTGATCTCATATCAAGATAAACAGCACATGACCTTGCAGGTGGGGCCCAGTTAAAATTTTCTTCAGGTTGAGTAGCCCATCCCGCTCAAAAGGTCCCTGAATAAGAGTTGTTTAAGGATGTTGAACGAACCACCCATGTTTCCAGAGGTGAATTATTCAAACCCCAAAGAATCCCTCTCAACACATGGCTATGATGCTCCCCCACTACTTCTGCTCGTGATCAGAGATGCACATATCGTCAGCCACTAAGGGACATGCTCAACTGGTGAAACAACTGACAAGCAAATCTGTGGTATTGAGCAGAATATTTGCTGTAGCCCATCTTTTATACCAAGACAAAACAATATACATGATAACACTTCCAATCAGTTAAGATCAGAAGCCATGAGAGCCACTGCCTGGTACTGTATCAGGGCATTTATTATTATTATTATTATATTATTATTATTATTATTCAGGTCACTGCCTGGAATCGAACCCGGAATCTTGGTGTTAGTAGGCCGCGCTCTTAACCAAAACGCCGTATGTCCGTAGTGGAAATATGGGTGTTTCGTTCAACATTCTTAAACAACCCTTATTCAGGGACCTTTTGAGCGGGATGGGTTACTCGACCAGAAGAAAATTCTAACTGGACCCCACCTGCAAGGTTATGTGCTGTTTATCACCATGTCGCGCACATATGGTTGTGATGCAGGTGCTTAGTGTACCCTTATCAGACGGGTAGTCATGATTCGTATATTTTCCCCCAGTGTCACTTTGATGCTATGCACTGTTCTCTCACTCAATAATAATGATGATGATGATAATAATAATAATAATAATAATAATAATATAATAATAATAATAATAATAATAATAATAATAATAATAATGATAATAATAATAATAATAATAATAATAATAATAATAACAGCATCGAAAAATACCTTAGGTATGAGAACCCAAGTTCGAAATTTCCCCAAGACACCTGATGAAGTTGGAGGATATATCAACCGAAACGTAACAACAAGCAAGATGAGGACAAATATCCGTCAAATGTAAATAATGTAAATAATGTACATAATTCCTCATCTCTTAAATATAGAACTGTACTAGTAATAGGGATTAGGATTTTGCGATGGAACTTGAGATTAGGGGTTATTGGTAGGTTAACCAGAGATTAATGAGAAGGCTCAGTAGTAGTAGTAGTAGTACTAGTAGTAGTGGTGGTGGTGGTGGTTGGTGTTGTTCCTTAGATGTACATCAAACCTGATAGGGCAGAAGTATAAACAATGAAATTTCTAGCCGTGACCATTCCGTCGTTTTTCATATGGATTGAGAAGTTGAGGGAGATAAAAAGTTCGGGCGAATATACAGAGACTTCTCGTTGCCTAGGCTTAATGATAGCGTTTGTTGATAGGGTTTAGTTGCAGAGTCTGGATTGAAAAGGGCCACAATATTTAACTATGCTGCCCCCCCCCCCATATCGTATCCATTTGTCATCTGTAGCGTAGCGAGGAGGTGACACTTTTATGGGGGGGGGGAGCAAACACGCACACATACACTGACCTACGATAAAATAAAATTCCTACGATAAGATAACATAAATGAAGGGCACTTTTGGCCTACTGTATAAGCCTGTATTAGCCCCCAAGGGCTCAACAGAAGTGGGATGGAAGACAAGCTCAAGGGCTGCTCCGGACGGCACACATTCTAGTTACGTCACAGGATATCAGCCATTTTAAAGTGAACTTCACTGTCTTTAACTTTGTGACTCAATGGAGACCACATGGTACATAAAAATTATATAAGCATAGGCGCAGGAGTGGCTGTGTGGTAAGTAGCTTGCTAACCAACCACATGGTTCCGGGTTCAGTCCCACTGCGTGGCATCTTGGGCAAGTGTCTTCTGCTATAGCCCCGGGCCGACCAATGCCTTGTGAGTGGATTTGGTAGATGGAAACTGAAAGAAGCCTGTCGTATGTATATATATATATATATATATATGTGTGTGTTGTGTGTGTGTGTGTATGTGTGTTTGTGTGTCTGTGTTTGTCCCCCTAGCATTGCTTGACAACCGATGCTGGTGTGTTTACGTCCCCGTCACCTAGCGGTTCGGCAAAAGAGACCGATAGAATAAGTACTGGGCTTAATAAGTCCCGGGGTCGATTTGCTCGACTAAAGGCGGTGCTCCAGCATGGCCGCAGTCAAATAACTGAAACAAGTAAAAGAGTAAAAGAGTATATAAAATTACCGGTGAACTTCGTCAGTAAAGTTAATAAAGTATTTTAAAGTTAAAAACAAATCTAGCAAAAACGAAAATCCTTTACAAATTTCTTGATAATGTTTATTATAGTCATGTTTACAAAGTCATAAATAACATATTTTTCATTATACTCTTTTACTTGTTTCAGTCATTCGACAGTGGCCATGCTGGAGCATTGCCTTTAGTCGAGCAAATCGACCCCAGGACTTATTCTTTGTAAGCCTTGTACTTATTCTATTTTACCGAATCGCTAGGTTACGGGGACGTAAAAACACCAGCATCGGTTATCAAGCGATGTTGGGGGTCAAACACAGACACACAAACACACACATATATATACATATACATATATACGACGGGCTTCTTTCAGTTTCCGTCTACCAAATCCACTCAGAAGGCTTTGGTTGGCCTAAGGCTGTAGCAGAAGACACTTGGCCAAGGTGCCACGCAGTGCGACTGAATCCGGAATTATGTGGTTCGTAAGCAAGCTGCTTACCACACAGCCACTCCTGCGCCTATAAGCGTAGGTGTTGCTGTGTGGAGTGGCTGTAATATAATACTCAAGTATTATATTACTATTTTATTTGTTTCAGCTATTTTACTGCACCATGCTAGAGTACCACGTTTAGTCGATCAAATCAACCGACGATCTTATCCTTTGTAAGCCTAATACTTATACTATTGCTCTCTTTTGTCAAGCTATGGTGGGAGGGGGTGACAAATCCAGACACACTAACATATATATATATATATATGTATATGTCCAACGACTTCTTTCAGTTTCCGTCTACCAAATCCACTCACAAAGCATCGGTCGGCCCGAGGCTATAGCAGTAGATACTTGTCCAAGGTGCCATACAGTGGGACTGCACCCGGAAGCATGTGGCTGGTAAGCAAGCTACTTACCACACAGCCACTCCTACACCTTGAATTTTTTTTAAAGTTTAGGATTATTATTATTTTCATAATCTAGGGCGGCGAACTGGCAGGAACACGCCGGACAAAATGCTTAGCAGTATTTCGTCCGCCATTATGTTCTGAGTTCAAATTCCGAGGTCGACTTTGCTCTTTATCCTTTCTGAGTCGATAAAACAAGTACCAGTCGAGCACTGGAATGGTGGTGACGTAATCGACTTACCACACCCACATAATTACTGGCATTGTGCCAAAAATTGAAATTATTATTGTCATATTCTGCAGAATTCCATGCGATGCACTGTCAGACCACCGCGCATAGGACCAGAATATGAGATGAAGGAGTTTTGACTTCAATTTTCATGTGGCGAACGACTGAACGTTGGTTCATGCGTCTTCTCTGTGTTGAATGTACTGTTAAGGGTGGTGGGTGTTATTTGAATCAAAAGGACACCATGGACTGTCATGTAGAGTTGTTATTGGTGGTGGTGGTGGTTGGTGGTGGTGGTGGTGGTGGTGGTGGTAGCGCTTTTGTTGTCTAGCTCCAAGCCAAACATTAGTTCAACAGCTCTATCGTTCATTTATCTTCGATTTGGTTCGGTTATTGGACAGTAGCAATACTGTGGCATTACCTTGATGGGCTTTAGTTTAACAAATCCGTCCCAGCACTTATTTTTGCTAAGTTTGGTACTTCCTCTATTGGTCTCTTTGTTATACCGCTAAGTCACAGTGACGTAAATAAAATAACACCAGTTGTTAAGCGGTGTGGTCAAACAAGCAGTTACGAAGACCAGACACAAACACGCACGCACACACACACACACACACACACACACACACACACACACACACATTTACGACGAGATTCCACGCAGTTTTCGTCTTCCAAACTCACAAAGCATTTGTCGGCCTTAGACTATAGTAGAAGATACTTCTCCAAGATACAACGCAGTGGAACTGAACCTGAAACCTCGTGACTGCAAAACAGCAAAACCGAACTTCTTAGGCACGCAGCAATGTATGCACCTGTTTGATCAAAATTTTTTCAATGATAAGCGGTCTAAAATGTTATCGCCATTGTTGCCCACAACTTTCTCTCACTCTTTCTTCCTATTTCTGCCACAAAGCAGAGGAACCATGGTGTAACCCACTATGGTGTGGTAAACTTTCAGACCCTAGTCTAGATTGCGAATCCTCCTCTGTACCCCAGGATGTTTCAGCTCTCCACTCGTTAAAAGCCACCGTTTACGAAATGACGGTAACAACGTAGCTTTCGCGCCCGTGCAACCGCCAGTCTATCGCGTGTGGTGGGTGGATCTTCAAGTTGCCACACACATTCGTAGTAGCTTAGAGTAGGCTCGAATTAGAGATTATTCTTTGTGGCTAATGGCGTGAGTCCTGATTGGTAGCAGAAGAAGAAGAAGAAGAAGAAGAAGAAGAAGAAGAAGAAGAAGAAGACAATAACAAGGTCAACGACTAACAACCTGCAGATGTTACTCAAACGTTTGGCATATGTCTTGCCAAACCGAGGATTGGTCAATCTGGGGTTACATAACAACAGCGATAACGAAGAATCATTAGATTATATATGTGTGCCAATGCTGAATTGAAGAGAAAAACTGATACAAAATATGAACAAGGATCAAAAGAGGAAACTGAAGCTAGAAATGATGTAGAAAGAAAGAATAAGAATAAAAGGTAGAAATAACTCAAGAAAACAATTAAAAAATATAAAACAAATATAAGCTTAGAATCTGAAAGAAAACGAATATTTTGAAAACGGCAAAATTAAAATGCTGGTGAAGGACAAAACATAATGTGAAGAGCTAGAGATAGGTAATGGGTTATAATTATTTCTGAAGAAATTTAAGAAAAGAATATCGGTAGATCTCAAAGAGATGCAAATATTATTCAAAATAGAAGTATAAAAAGCAAAAAAAAAAACCAACAATAATAGTTACTGAGAGAAAAGTTACTGCATCAATCGTATGAGCCTATGAATATTTAATAACAAATATTTTTTTCTAATCTGAGAATCCTTCAGAAGTTTAATTCAATCGCTGCTCTCATAAAGGCACAACATTGTCAAATCACGGTATGGAAAAAACAAAACAATTTACGGAACTTTAATTATATAGATTTCAAAGACAACTTATAAGTCTGAACATTTGCTTTGGGGCCTCTGATATCGGCTGCTCTGGGTTACGGGTTATATTGTTTTCGTGCTGGTGGTCAAATCTATTAGTGTACAAGTAATATGCATCCTATTGAGGGCGGCGAGTCGGCAGAAACGTTAGCTCGCTGGGTGAAATGCGTAGCTGTATTTCGTCTGCCGCTACGTTCTGAGTTCAAATTCCGCCGAGGTTGACTTTGCCTTTCATCCTTTCGGGGTCGATGAATTAAGTACCAATTATTCACTAGAGTTGATATAATCGACTTAATCCGTTTTTCTGTCCTTGTAAGTCTTCTCTGTATTTAGCCCTTTGTGGGTAGTAAAGAAATAGGTATTTCGTCTGCCGCTACGTTTTGATTTCAAATTCCACCGAGGTCGACTTTGCCTTTCATCCTTTCGGTGTCGGTAAATTAAGTATCAGTTGTGTACTGGGGTCGATCTAATCGACTGGCCCCCGCCTCCCCAAAAATTTCGGGCCTTGTGCCTTGAGTAGAAAAGAATATGCATCCTGTTGGAAAAGAATCTCGACATTTTGCCCAACTTTTGCTCAATTGCTTAAAAACAGTCGTTTATATTACACTAGAGTGGAAAATGGCAGCGTACGGGCAGAACTGTTAGCACACCAGGCAAAATGCTTCGCAGATTTTTTTTCGTCCATCAGTACGTTTTGAGTTCAAATTCACCCGAGGTTGACTTTGCCTTTTATCTTTTCAGGGTCGATAAAATAATTACTAATTGAACACTGAGCTCGTTGTAATCAACTTACCAAGTTCCACTCAAATTGCTGGCCTTGTGCCAAAATTTGAATCCAATATTAGACTGCAGAAACAAATTCATCAAAACTGAAGTTATGATTTCATTAAATCAGATCATTCATGCAAAAAAATGTTCGTGCTTTTTGCATATAAAATATTAAGAGTTAAAACAGGATCAACAAACAATATTATATATCATATCAACGGAAAGAGTAACCATAGACTTTATAACTCCCCAATCGTGGATAGAGTAGCAGTAATTTTTTTTATTGCTGACGATGAATGTGTTTTAAACGTGACTTAACCGTTTACCCTCGCATGCCAGAAAATACTCTTATCAATTTAAACATACAGAGCTTCCTTTTTATATAATGACAAGCGCATTATTTTGTCCCCATGGAGAATCAGGATTGCAGTCAAGATAAGATTAAACATTAATTCTGAACTGATTAACAACAATAGGCGCTACGATATCATTACGCTGTTATACAAAGTTACGTAAACAGCAGCAAAATAATAATTCAATCCACGTCTGTATGAAGAAAGCGGTTGTCGGATCTCATTTTAAAATTCAGTTAAATAGTTTAATTTCTGTGTGATACCAAATAGAACAGTTCAAAGTTGAACAACATTAAAAACTTACCAATTACCTAGCTACTGCTGTTGGTACTGCAAATAAATCATGTAGGATGTATAGCTATTTTCCTATTTTATTTAAAGTATCACCAAGTAACATAAGAGACCGATACAGCAAGGCCATTGTTGTCAGGGAAACTTTGGAGAGCCAGGTATATTTACCACTACGATATGCAATTCTTCCTGCTACGAAATTACACGTAATCTTATACCCAGAAGACACCCGTTAAACAGAATAGATATTGTGGTATTTAAAATAAAACTGCAAGAATTATTGAATGATATCATGGAAATAATATTTGAGGAAATGTTCAGGATTATTGCTTTTCCATTAAATTCTAGAAACGAGAATTATCTCATGCTCATACGTTGAATGGAGGGTTATAAAAAGTTCAATGACTCATGACAAATAATAGACGTAGTTAAGTGCACAGAAATACCTGATTTGAAGGCTTGGTTAAGAAATGCATTGCTCATGGTCCCTGTGGCAATCTAACACCGAATGTGCGATGTATGGAAAATAATACAAGTAGTAAATGCTTCTGCAAGGAATTCGGTGAGAATACTGAAGCAAGTGATGACGGTTAACCAATGTACAAAAGACGACCAAATACCGTTGTGCAAATTATCAACTACACAGATGACTGCGGAAAATTTGTTCCTCGCAGTAAACATTAGTTTCAAGCTTACTTGCCATATCAGTATAGAAGTACAGTGCTAAAAAATGACTCCAACATTAATAGTAATAAGCCCAACAGTTCAATATCTACTAAATCATTACTGTTCTTGGCAGTGAGACCCTAGTTACGTCTCCTTCAACTTTAGGCTTTCCTCTAATTGTTTCAGTAATTCGATTGCGGCCATGCAGTTTAATGAGTGAAGCCAGAAATTATTTTTGTTCTTAAGCCTAGTACTTATTCTATAGATCTCTCTTTTACTGAACGGCTAAGTTACCGTGGACGTAAACACAGCAACACCGGTTGTCAAGTGGTAATGGGGGGAAAACACAGACACAAAGACACTCACACATACACACACACACTCACACACACACGACGTGCTTCTTTCCAGTTTCCTTCTACCAAATCCCCTTACAAGGCTTTGGTCGACCCGTTGCTAGAGTAGAAGACAATTACGCAAGGTGCTACGCAATGGAACTGAACCCGGAACCATGTGGTTAGGAAGCAAATTTGTTACCACACAGCCACGCCTTCGCATTTGTAACCGAGAATATAAAATATATTTCTCCATTTATCCCAAGAGAAGCTTCTCTTCCACATAACTCGCCAAACCCTTGAAGAACCAACGAGAGAAAAAATATTTGCAGTCGTCCGACACACTGGAAAATTATTCTTGGATGTGCGGCCCTTTCTTCGTCTTCTGCTGCTAAATTCTCACCTTTTTTCTTTCTTTTCTGTTTCTTCTTTTCCTTGTAATTAAAATGTGATAAATGAGATTGTTAAATATCTAAAATTTAAATATTTAAAAAAGACAAGGTAGGTCAGAGTTAGAATGCCTGTGGTCACAGCTCAAGTCGATTAAGGCTGATTAGGGCGGAGATAAAGAATAACATCAAGCTGAGAAAGTTCATTAAGCAATCTCGAATTGCGATGCGTTGTTATATGTACAGGTAAATTGATTAACCTAATTTATTACTGGTAGTAGTCACCTTAGAATATATTCCATCACACCTGTAGCAGGAATTCGCCGGTAAAGGTAAGGAAGCGGAGGCAGGGTAAGATAGTTCATTGATGAAGTGTAGCAACAGTATTGTGGATGATACAGGTGAAACTGTTGCAGAGGTAGCATTAGAAAGAACTGTTCTAAAGCGAGCGAAAATAATCAGGTCATACCTGCCTGGTTTATCAGACGTGACTTAATTGGTTAAAACAGTCAGCTCTCTCTCTCTCTCTCTCTTTCTCTCTCTCACTTTCTCTTCCTCTGTGTGTGTGTGTTTGTGTACACATAAATCTGTTGTGTGTAAATCAGTTGTCTATTAATGTGTGCGTGTGTGCGTAAGCATCAGTGGGAAAGGAGAGAGACTGAAATACAGAGAGAAATTGAAAGTGAGAGATAGAAGTGAAAAAGACAATGATGTGTTTGTGAGAGACAGAGAGAGAAAGAGGAGAGAAAAAGAGAAAAAAAGAAAGAAAGATGAGGAAAAAAAGATAAATATATTTGTGTGTGTGTGAGAGAGAGAGAGAAAAAGAGAGAGAGAGAGAGAGAGAGGAGAAAGAGAAAAAAAGAAAGATGAGGAAAAAGAAATAGATATATTTGTGTGTGTGTGGAGAGAGAGAGAAGAGAGAGAGAGAGAGAGAGAAAGAGAAAAAGAAAGAAAGATGAGGAAAAAGAGATAGATATATTTGTGTGTGTGTGTGAGAGAGAGAGAGAGAGAAGAGAGAAAAAGAAAGAAAGATGAAGAGAAAGAGATAGATATATTTGTGTGTGTGTGTGAGAGAGAGAGAAAGAGAGAGAGAGAGAGAGAAAGAGAGAGGTGAAAGAAAAGAGAAAGGTGTGTTGTGTGTGTGTGTGTGTCAGAAAGAAGGAAGGGAATGTGTGTTTCTGAGTGAAAGTGAAACTGAAAGTAGAGCATGCAAAAGAAAGAATGTGAATGTGTATAAGAAAGAGAGATAGAAAATGAGAGTGAATATGTACGGTTCAGAAAGAGTATGTGTATAAGAGAAGGGAGAGAGAGAGAGAGAGAGAGAGAGAGGGGGAGAGAATAAGAGAAAAAGAAAAAAATAGAGAAAGAAAGAAAGAAAGAAGAAGAAAGTGTTCGAGGGACTATGTTTACGAATATGCCTGTTTGTGAGTTTGCTTGTTAGAGAGAGTGTGTGTGTGTTTATGACTGAGCTGGTGCATGTGTGTGCGCGCACGTGTATGAGTATGCGCGTGTGTGTATGTGTGTGCGCGCGCGTGTGTATGTGTACGTATGTGTGTGTGCATGAAAACAGTTGTGCGAGTGCGCATGGTTGTGTGCGCATTTGGGGCTGGACGTGAAATATGCCTATATACGAGTGTGTTTGTGTGTGTGTGTGTGTGTGTGCTTGAGAGGGAGAGAGAAAGAGAGAGGTATTGTATTTGTATGAGAAAGATAAGAGATTGTGTGTGCGTGCGCGCGCGTTTTGTTTCTGTAGAAATAGATATAT
>NC_043007.1:15626555-15644055 GCF_006345805.1 Octopus sinensis
TATTCATATGGACATTTGCACAAGTAAAAAAAAAAACATATGCATCTGCATACAGAATACATTTATATTTGTGTGCATGCATACATACATACGTACGTACATACATACATACGTACGTACGTACGTACGTACGTACATACATACATACGTAAGTGTGTAAGTACGTACATAGTACACACACATACGTATATGCAAACATGTATACATGCACGCATATATACTCATACACATATATACTCATACATGCATACATACATAAATACATGCATACATACATACATACATACATACATACATACATACATACATACATACATACATACATACATACACACTTACATACGTTTGCTGTTGTCAAGATTCCAATTTAAAAGACTTGTCAGAAAATGGATTTTTGTCTATTGGTGAGAAATACTAGAAATAAAGCCAGAACACACATGAACACCTTCATATATACGCACACACACGTACACACACACATGCATGCATACATACATACATACATACATACATACATACATACATACATACATACATACATACATACATACATACATACGTACATTCATGCATAAATACATACGTACATACATACATGCATGCATACATACATAGATACATACCTCTATCGATATGACGTTAGTGGAAATCTAAGTAATTGATGATGGTAGATGAATTCTAGGTAATTGATGACGCTAGATGCGATCTAGGTAAAATAAGATCTTGATAAAGACGGAAATTAATCACAAAGTTAAGAAATTTCTACGTCACATCACTACAGACCGGCTCTACCTAATACCAGAACACGAAAGAGGAGAGCTTTTGAATATGCATCCGTAAATATCTCTTAGTCTGGAGGGAAAGGTACTTCCCATGACCCTGTATAGTAGTGGTCAAAAGTATAGAATATTTTTTAAAAAATTAAATTGTTATTCCCAAGGACAATTCGATTCAAATATATACACCGTAGAGATATGCTTACCTAATAACTGATTCAATGGTTCAATATCTAGAAGAAAAAATATATCAGGCCTATGTATCAAACTTTTGGCCAAGTAATAATATATTGCATATCAAATATATCTTTGGGCATATAATATAAAAATAGTAGAATGTCCTCATCTATAAACTGTAAGTTTGGCAGATTATATATAAGTATCTGGAATACAATTAACAAAGTGTACACAGTCATAATAGCCAGTTGCCCAACCGCTGTTAACATAACGTCAAAGTGAAAAAGAAACCAGCTCTACGGAACTAATAATAAATCTGTGGACACTGAACTCCGACTATAACTTTAGATGTGTATTAGTGGTGGAAGCACTCCGTCGGTTACGACGACGAGGGTTCCGGTTGATCCGAATCAACGGAACAGCCTGCTCGTGAAATTAACGTGTAAGTGGCTGAGCACTCCACAGACACGTGTACCCTTAACGTAGTTCTTGGGGATATTCAGCGTGACACAGAGAGTGACAAGGCCGGCCCTTTGAAATACAGGTACAACAGAAACAGGAAGTAAGAGTGAGAGAAAGTTGTGGTGAAAGAGTACAGCAGGGATCACCACCATCCCCTGCCGGAGCCTCGTGGAGCTTTAGGTGTTTTCGCTCAATAAACACTCACAACGCCCGGTCTGGGAATCGAAACCGCGATCCTATGACCGCGAGTCCGCTGCCCTAACTACTGGGCCATTGCACCTCCACATATGTGTATTAGTAATTGTTACAGCAATGATATACGTCATTAACTGATTGAGCACCAATGTAGGGAAGCTAGACTTGGAGAAGCATTACGTAGAACTTGGAAATTTCAGTTTCGAGGCGTTAATAGAACTGTGAAAATATGAAAACCAGAGTTTAGTTATGTACTGTAATCCCTCGACTATCGTGGGTGTTGCGTTCTAAAACGCCCTGCGATAGGTGAAAATTTGCGAAGTAGAAACAGTACTGTACTGTATATTTTTTTATTACTTTCATAATTTTATATATATTTATCTCTTATTATAAAAGGCAGATTTTATCTGCCTCCCTTTGGGAGTTATACAAATCTACAATATAGGATTTCTTCAATTACAATTTACCTACCATTTTTGAGAGTACAATGCATCGCGTCATGCCAGGTCCAGTTTTTAAAATTTAAACTCCAATTAAGCAAAATTTACAGAAAACTCACATTCTGGTGTGTGTGTCAAATGCTTTTTTTAGTCTGGTTTACACCACACGCAAACGCACACACACAGTGGGCAACGAATAAAATGAAAGTAATTGACTTACTCTAGTGAGTGATTCTTTCACTCTGCCTCCCACTTCCTCTTTCAACACATAGACACGCAAATATATAAATAAAATTGTAAGCTAACGTGCGTGTGTGTGAGTGGGTGTGTGTGGGTGTGCGCGTGTGTGTGTGTGAGGGTGCGTGTGTGTGTGTGTGTGTGCGTGTGCGTGAGTGTGTGACAGGAAAGTTTTTTACAACGAATATAACACCTATATCCAAGTAGCAGAAAGATAAGACAGTAAGGTGTGATTTGAGGGAGATTTGGCTGCTATTTCTACCATGTCTAGCTGCCATGTAGGGGTCTCCCTCATAGGCTCATACATACATATATACATAGATAAGACAGTAAGGTGTGATTTGGGGGAAATTTGGCTGCTATTTCTACAGGTCTAGCTGCCTTGTAGGGGTCTCCCTCATAGGCTCATACATACATATATATAATAATACAGTAGGTGTGATTTGGGGGGAACTTGGCTGCTATTTCTACCAGGTCTAGCTACCATGTAGAGGTCCCCCTCATTGGCTCATATATATATACATACATAAGACAGTAAGGTGTATTTGAGGAGATTTGGCTGCTGTTTTCTAACCAGGTCTGTTAGGCCTTCTCATGTAAACTCAAGCTTTCTCATGCCTTGAACATAAGACCAAAGCAGAGAATGTATTCTTTTATTCTTCTGCTTTTTCCAGCCATTGGTCTGTGGCCATGCTGGGGCAATGCCTTGAAGAATTGTAGTTTAATGAATCAACTCCAGTTTTATTTTTGTAAGCATTGTACTTATTCTATCTGTTTCCTTTGTCAAACCACTAGGTGACAGGGATGTAAACAAACCAACATTCGTTGTCAAGCAGTGGTGGAGGACAATCACAAGCACAGACACGCACACACACACACACATACATGCATACACATATACACACATACATACATACATACATATATATATATGTGTGTATATATATATTGCAGCCTGGAAGGTGTTTCTAAGCCATTTAAGAAACACAAAAACCGTTACATTCAACATTTAAATTTAATTTGCCAAAATATTTTCGTCGCTTGAGACGCGCGACCTGTTCACTGACAAAAATATCGTGCTAACAGGTCGCGGTCTCAAAGCGACGAAAATATTTTGACAAATTAAATTAAATGTTGAAGTGAATCTAACGGTTTTTGTGTGTTTCTAAATGGCTTATAAACACCTTCAACGCTGCAACTGTTTTCGTTCCAGCACACGATCTCAGATCAAGTCACTGCTATGCAAGTACATCTCTGTACTATATATATATTTAATATATATATATATGTATATTGGTAAAAACAGTAAGATAACAAAAGAAAGAAAGAGACCTCAATATTATGTAAATAGAGGAAATCTTTATATATAAAAGTGAGGTTTGTGTCTGTCTCCTACGATTAGATTCCTAACTACTCCCACATTTTGCGGTTGCAGTTTAACCAAAACCGGGTATCTTATAGTCGTGATTCATATCGAGACCGTCTGGGTATTAGCGCGCGTCTACGATGAGTCTACGATTTAAAAAAAATTTACCATCAATTTTTCCATTTTTAATCCATTTTTGACATATATAAGGGAAGTAACTCTCTAAAATTTATTATTAAATCTCAGAACGTAAAAAGCTACAGTTACACCCCTCCCCCTTTGTGGTTAGCCATATTGAGATGGCTATTATATTTTACATCTCTAAAAATGCTTATATAATTATTTCCCTTACAAACTCGAGCAACGCCGGGCGATACTGCTAGTTTTATTATAAATGCAAAACAACATAGCGGAGGGATTGACGTAAGCTTAAATAATAAACCGCGATAGGTGAACCGTGATAGGTGAACCGCGATATGGCGAAGGATTGCTGTCAACATATGTGGATGGGAAGCACTCCGTCGGTTACGACGACGAGGGTTCCGGTTGATCCGAATCAACGGAAGAGTCTGCTTGTGAAATTGACGTGTAAGTGGCTGAGAACTCCACAGACACGTGTACCCTTAACGTAGTTCTCGGGGATATTCAGCGTGACACAGAGAGTGACATACATACATACATGCATACATACATACACAGACACACACATACATACATACATACATACATACATACATACATACATACATACATACATACATACATACATACATACATACAACATACATACATACATACATACATACATACATACATACATGCATACATACAAACAAACGAAAATATCCTACTGTTGATGTTGAAATTCCAATGAAGAAGCCTTGGATCTAGTTTAGAAACCGGTTCTTTCTCTATTGGCAAGAAATTTTGAAATAAACTGAATAATGACATGCATACAACATACTAATAAAGATGACATCAACTTTATCATTGCCAACAGTGAGTGAGTTTCTTGTAGATATTATCTTTGCATGAGGTATAATGCAGGGGCAAGAATTACCTCGTACAGGATAAGAAAAATGAAAACACTCGAAGACAAAGTTGTTTGTTTTGAAATTGGTCAAAAGAATATAGGCAAAAGTTAAAAATTAAAGCAGCCACCAAGTTCAAACACAATAGGAAATATATCATTGTGTGGAACACATGAAAAACTGGACACCAGTGGAGGCACATTGCCTAGTGGTTAGAGCAGCGCACTCGCAGTCAAGGGATCGCGGGTTCGAATCTCAGACCGGGCGATGTGTGTGTTTATGAGCGAAACACTTAAGCTCCACGCAGCTCCGGCAGAAGGTAATGGCTAACTTCTGCTGACTCTTTCGCCATAACTTTCTCTCACTCTTTCCTCCTGCATCTTGCAGCTCATCTGCGACGGAACGGCGTCCCGTTCAGGTGGGGAACCTATACGCCTAGGAAACCGCGAAGCCGGCCTTTATGAGTCAGGCATGGCTCGAGAAGGAACAAACCAATGTGGTCAGAAGATTACAGGAAAAACAAAATGTTCATGGGCCATTGATAGAGAGTTTGCGAATCCAGTAGCCAAGATACACTTTCACTTTCATAAATATTTTATTACTTCAAGAAAAAGATATGCACAAATCCACTTGGAGCAAACTAGAGCTGAACTTGTTTTCTTGGTGGAGAAAATGTTGCTCCCAAATTCATACGCTACAAGCGATCACGATAAATAGGATAAAAAAGATGTAGACGGCTCTCTTCAGATTTAAAGAACGATAAACAAATTAAAATATTTTTCTTCACAACTTTGCTACCAAGCATGTGGCTGTTCAATGTTAATACTAAATTAAAAAGAGAAAAATAAAACAGGCATTGAGACATATCTGCCAAAATGATGTTATCCAAACTAAAATGGCAATAAGCCCATTGTCTCTTTGAGAAATCTGAAAAATAAGCCTGAGTAGCTAGGTACCTACGTACTTATATATCTCCATATATATACATTTATCCAACGAGGTGTTTAGCGATTTTCTACTATTTTTTTTGAGGCACAGCTAATACAGAGATTTTTTTTTACATGGCTCGAGATAGAAACATATATTAGGCGTAGCAGTGGCTGTGTGGTAAGTAGCTTGCTTACGAACCACAGTTCAGTCCCACTGCGTGGCATCTTGGGCAAGTGCCTTCTACTATAGCCTCCGGGTTGTCAAAGCTTTATGAGTGGATTTGGTAGACGGAAACTGAAAGAAGCCCATCGTATATATGTATATGTATGTATATATATATATATATATATATATATATATATATATATATATATACATATTATATATATGCGTGTGTGTATGTGTGTGTTTGTCCCCCCACCATCGCTTGACAACCGATGCTGGTGTGTTTACATCCACATAACTTAGCGGTTCGGCAAAAAGAGACCGATAGAATAAGTACTAGGCTTACAAAGAACAAGTCCTGGAGTCGATTACATCGACCACAGTGCGTAACTGGTACTTATTTAATCGACTCCGAAAGTATGAATGGCAAAGTCGACCTCGACGGAATTTGAACTCAGAACGTAAGGGCAGACGAAATACCACTAAGTATTTCGCCCGGCGTGCAAACGTTTCTGCCAGCTCGAAGCCTAACTGATTGCAAGTGCTGTCACTAGAGTAGGCTGTCACCATTTGAAATTAGAAACAAATCTCTCCACACTACTTGGCGTATATCGTTCTATATCAGGTAATACTTCATCTCATATACCATACACTAGTATATAGTTTATCTTACATTATGATATACGTACATATATCTATTGACCTATCTATCAAATGAATGTAAAGATTGATAACAAGGGTGCATACACACAGATTCATAATTGTATAACCGCACGCATATATTTCGTACTTACCTCTAGGATTTATTAGAATATATAGTGTCTGTGTGTCTTCTGCATGTCTATCTATCTGTCTGTTGTCTATTTGTGTATGTATATATATATATATATATATATATATATATATATACAAGCACGTACATATACATATATATAATATATATATATATATATATAAAGAGCGAGAGAGAGAGAGAGAGAGGAGGGAAAGAAAGAAAAAGAGAGAGAGAAGGAAGAGGCAGACACTATATATGTACAAAGATTCATGGCACATATAGAGATATATGCGCGTTGTTATGCACCTATGAATCTGTGTGTGTAGGTATGTCGTACTCGATTGCTATATTCATCTCTGAGTATCGATTGAATAATAACTTCTATCACAAGTTTCATGCTGAAACATCAGTTTGAATGGAACAAATATCCATACAAAAGCAGAAAAATACTGACATGTAATCATGCATAACATACAGACACACAGAGAAAGAGTCACAGACACACACACAAACACACACACACATGTGGGTTTCTCAACTGAGTATCTACTCGTACGTGCTACTTTTTAGAGCTTTATGTACTACAAGAGTAACTGTCCCTATATATATATATATAACATGTGATCTCTTGAGCACCACCAGCAAAAATATTTTTTTCCTCTGTCTTCCCTTCTCCTTTGTTTCCGACAAAGAGCTCCGCTCGAAATGTTAAACCCTCCTTCCCTTCTTTCCTGAGCGTCAAATAATACTTTAATTATATATGTAAAATATAATATAATATAATATTATATAATATTATATTATATTATATATATATGTGTGTATGTGTAATATGTTTGATGTTACACATGAGATCACAAAATTTAAGATGCTTCATGGAAATACAATAATTAAAATTTAGAAGCCATCAATTTAACCGCAATCCTTCTAAATTAATGATTCAAAACTATATTAAATTACATGATTCGAATTTCATTTATATTGCGTCCGAATAAACTACAAAATTAATCGCTTTTCATTAAAGTATATGTTAATTTAAATATGCTAACGGTAATGCATATCTTAAACATAAGATCTGCTAGGTATCTCTTAGAAGCACTCCGTCGGTTACGGCGACGAGGGTTCCGGTTGATCCGAATCAACGGAACAGCCTGCTCGTGAAATTAACGTGTAAATGGCTGAGCACTCCACAGACACGTGTACCCTTAACGTAGTTCTCGGGGATATTCAGCGTGACACAGAGAGTGACAAGGCCGGCCTTTTGAAATACAGGTACAACAGAAACAGGGAGTAAGAGAAAGTTGTGGTGAAAGAGTACAGCAGGGATCACCACCATCCCCTGCCGGAGCCTCGTGGGGCTTTTAGGTGTTTTCGCTCAATAAACACTCACAACGCCCGGTCTGGGAATCGAAACCGCGATCCTATGACCACGAGTCCGCTGCCCTAACCACTGGGCCATTGCGCCTCCACATCTGCCAGGTATACGGTATGATCATTAAACCAAGATGTTACGAAAAAAGCTTACGATCGTAAAATGTACCTGAGATTTCCATTCGTCATAGAGATAAAGGACTCCACTTCGTATTAGTTTACAACGAAGTAGACTAAATTGTTGGTAGTTAAGTGCATTGATTATATATTTAGGTATTCTGTCGTTACTATGATGAATGACAACTCACTATATATATATATATATTTGGCCTATTAGTCAGGGTGTTACACTCACGATTCCCACATCGTGGTTTTAACTCCTAGACCGGTTGGTGCGTGTTCTTGGGCAAAACTCTTCATCTCACATTGTTCTCAGATCACTTTGACACCTGTGACACATGGTACACCGTGCATCTGGACAGGCAACTTCGAGTTGATGGAAGGAGTGAGGTAACGTACAGCTCATACATTTGACCACTATCAACAAATCATTTGTGCGGGTCGTATGTGTATATGCATGCATATATTTATGAATATGTATATATGTATGTATATGTATATATATATAGGTATATATATATAGGTATATGTATATATATATATTATATATATATATATATATATATATATTATATATTTATTTATTTTATAGAAGGAGCTTCTACGGACTAGAATTGTTTCATTCAAATGAAATCATCAGGAAGCTTGGCGTCAGAATAGTTTTGGCATTTATACATTTAGGCAGATTTGATGGGGTGGGGTGGGGGACTTTTTTGGGGTAGGCAGGGCACAAACTGTCTTTTCTTCCTTTCTTAGGGGAGTGGTCAAAAGAATCAGTGATAAAATAGATAAATGAATAAATAGAAAATAGAATAGAGTTTTAGGTAAATAGGAAGACTATTGCTTATATATATATATATATATATATATATATATATAATATATATATATATTATATATATATCTTTATTTTAAGCAGCAAAAATTCAACAAAATCTGTTACTCTGAGTTTCTCGTTGCCGTTCATCAGACAGTTTTTGCTAGAATGGAACCGATATATCAATTCAATCTAGACTCTTACAAACGCTACACCTTTAAAAAGAATGGACTTGTTTGATTGGCCCTTTAGAAAAAAACGGTCAATCTTCGAGCGATAAACAAAAAGGTCAAAAAATATATGTATATATATATAAAAAATCTTATAAAAAAATTATAAAATCCGAGGAAAAATTCCCTTTTTGTATGTTGATATATTATGCACATTTTAATAAAAATATGTATTGCTGTAATATTTATAACATTTAATTTCTATGAATTAATTTATACTTTCTTCATTAACGTCAATATGTATTTTTATTCATGTAAGGTTTTTCCTCGGATTTTATAATTTTTTATAAGATTTTTTTATATATATATACATATATTTTTTGACCTTTTTGTTTATCGCTCGAAGATTGACCGTTTTTTTTCTAAAGGGCCAATCAACAAGTCCATTTCTTTTTAAAGGTGTAGCGTTTGTAAGAGTCTAGATTGAATTGATATATCGGTTCCATTCTAGCAAAAACTGTCTGATGAACGGCAACGAGAAACTCAGAGTAACAGATTTTGTTGAATTTTCTGCTGCTTAAAATAAAGCATTTACTCTACCACTGGTATTTGAGTACTCTTTTTTCCACCTTGTTTCACATTTATGTGTTTACTACTCCGGTATATATATATATATATATATATATATATATATATATATATATGCATACATATACATACACATATCATACAATATACATATGTATACACATATACACACACACACATACACATACTCATACACACACACTTATATACATACGCACATACATATACACATACATATATATACAGATACACATACACATACATGCCAACATGCACATATATATCTACACATATATATATATATAAGTATATGTATTGAGTACCTTATTTACTGTGGTTAACCCCGACTCAACCCGGGACCAATATATATATATATAGTGGAGGCGCAATGGTCCAGTGGTTAGGGCAGTAAACTCGCGGTTGTAGGATCGAGGTTTCGATTCCCAAACCGGGCGTTGTGAGTGTCTTTTGATCGAAAACACCTAAAGCTCAACAAGGTGGCGATCCCTGCTGTATACTTTCGCCACACTTTCTCTCACTCTTTCTTCTATTGGCCTGCTCTCTTAGCCAGCGGGGTGGCTTCATTTGAAGGCTAACACAATGCGAAACGCATTGTGACCAGCGATGTGTATCAACATCTGATAGCCTGGTCGGTCACGGTAATCACGGTGGTATAGGTATGTATATATATATATATATATATATATATATATATAATGTATGGGGGATTAGTTCACAGATAATCTAAACGATTAGGTACGCTAGGTAAGTGGTATAATGGATAACTAGGACTCCAAGGTTATAGCTGCGACTGTATGAGACTGTGGTTATGGAGCCATTGCAGATTGATTTTCGATGCAGCGGATATTTACTATTTAACAATTATATATATATATATATATATGTAATTGCTTATATATATATATATATAATAATAATAAATATTAGGGAATAAATCCAAATTTACAGGGAAAAATCAGATTTAGGATTGAATCCAATTTTATAGTAAAATATTATATAATATTAATTTAAAATTGAATAGAAGGTCTGAAAACCACCTGATGGATGTCCTTAGAAGTGACAAGAAACAATTGTAGTGGATAACTTAATTTTATTTAATTTATATAAAAAATTTTATGTATTGGATTAAGTCTTTCTTTGTTTGATTTGCATAATAGTGGTTTTGTCTCTAATTAATATTATATATATATATAAAAGCAATTATGAGGATAAACAAATTACACACGTCAAATATATTAACTATATTAAATATATTAAATGCATGAAAATGTGTATACATATATATACAGGGGTTGGACAAAATAATGGAAACACCTCGCATCATACCATCACAATTTTGAAATATATATAAAACCGTCAAAAACTAGTTTATTTTTATGTTTTTTTGGTTTATCATTAGTGTTGCCTAATATGTTTTGATGTAATTGCTGTCTTCTTTTCAGATATCATCAGAAAAAAAAGATAATTAAAAATTCAAGAAACTGACAGTTCTATCGGACATTCAAAGAGGTCAAATTGTTGGTGCTCGTATTGTAAGCGCTAGCGTAACAAAACAGCTTGAATGTTTGGTGTATCAAAAATTACTGCCTCAATAGTAAAAAGGGAAAAACCTCCTCGTCGAAACAAAACTTCGGAGGAAAACCAAAACTTTCAGATAGGGACCGTCGGAGTCTTACGCGTCTTCTCAATAATTTTCATGTGCCACGTCCTCGCGATGTTGTTTTTCCTGTCTTTAATTTCCGTTTTTTTAAAATTAATTATATGTATATATAAGGCGTATGAGTGACTGTAGGGTAAGTAGCTTGCTTACGAACTACATGGTTCCGGGTTCAGTCCCACTGCGTAGCAACATGGGCAAGTGTCTTCTACTAAAGCCTCGGGCCGACCAAAGTCTTTTGAGTTGATTTCGTAGACGGAAACTGAAAGAATCCCGTCATATGTATATATATATATATATGTATGTATGTATGTATGTATATATGTATGTATGTATGTATGTATGTATGTATGTATGTATGTATGTATGTATGTGTATATGTTTGTGTGTCTGTGTTTGTCCCCCAACGTCCTCGTAAATTAGCAGTTCGGCAAAAGAGAGCGTTAGAATAAGTCCTAGGCTTACAAAGAATAAGTCCTGGGATATATATGTGTGTTTGTGTGTGTGTGTGTGTGTGTGTGTGTGAAGAGAGACAGAGAGTGCAGATGCTACTCGGTGGCATTTGAAACTCTTCCGAAACTAGTACGATGTCAGAAAAAGTTCCGTATCATCAGCTTTTCATTCCGAACCTTGGACGCTTCGCCTGTTTGCGGTGGCGAGAACTGAAGCTATGTTCGTCTGCTGATGGGTTCCTCTCGCATTTTCTTGTCACCTCCATCCATTTAGGGCTGGTTTCAACTGACATGCTTATATCCTTGGTGTCTTCTTGCAATCGTCTGAGTTACAGACCAACGTTCTACTGGAAATAGCACACCTTCGAAATTATCTGTTCCGGCCTGTTCCCATTTGCCTTGCATTTTCTCTCTCCCTCTCTACCTCATCTCTCTCTATCTATTTATTTACATGATACTATGTGTCTTTCCTACTAATGCCTAAGTACAAGCCAAACCTAACAGTCAAATACATGCGCATGCAAGGTCTTAAAACAATATTTAAACGAAATTTTAATTTAATCTATTTATGCACAAAACGGCATGTTTATCATGTACCGTTAATTGCATTTCCGTCCCAGTGCGCAACACTATAGGCAAGACTATTATATCATAGCCTTAGGTTGACTAATTACCTATGAATGGAATTAGATTGTCGGAGACAAGCACGCACACGCGCAAATACACACTCACATGCACACACACACACACATACATATAAGTACTGTTGTCCTCGGGATGGTCATTTTATCTATTATTATTTTTTTCCCCAAAAAGATGTGTGACGAAAGATTTCCGGACAATAGACAGGCGTCAAGATAAGAAAAATAATAAAATAACAGTAATAAACGAGAGAAGAAAAAAATAGTGTGGATGTTTCTTTGGCAAAAAACAAACAATAATAATAAATAAATGACCATCTCAAAGTAGAACAATTTCTTTTCAACAATCGATTTCACATCAAGAATCTGCAAAAAATTGATAAACGTTATATATAATATATATATATATTATATAGTATATATATATATATATATATAGATATATATATATACATATATATATATAAACAAAGATAAATGCGATACAATAAAATTAATTATAATCGCCGGTGTACCAGTACACGCCATATATTATACATATCATTACATTCAAGGCGAAGAGGCCCTAGATACACAATAGCTGGATAAATTAGTGAGATGAAAATTAAAACTTTATAAACTTAACTTTTCTTATACTGAAGTTTCGCCAATTCAGTAATAAAAATAGTATTTATTTACTCAGGCTGGCTCTTCAGTAAGATTCCTGTTAATGATGGGAAGACCATATCAAAGACCCATGTGCGTCTATCGAAATGCTCTTTCTAAACTATTCAAAACACTGCGCAGACTCAGAACAAACCCGACAAATAGGGGATGTGGTATATCGTCTAACGGTCAGAAATTTATCGAGAGATATGTAAACAAAGATAATGCGATACATGAAATTATTATAATCGCCGGTGTCAACCAGTACACGCCATATATTATACTATATCATTACATTCAAGGCGAAGAGTGCACTAGATACACAATAGCTGGATAAATTTAGTGAGATGAAAATTAAAAACTTTTATAACTTAACTTTTCTTATACTGCAGTTTCGCCAATTCAGTATAAAAATAGTATTTATTTACTCAGGCTGGCTCTTCATAAGATTCCTGTTAATGAAGGGAAGACCATATATATATATTATATATATATATATATTAATATATATAATATAATATAATAATATACATATATCTATATATACAGTACATATATATATATATATATATATATATATATATATACACCCACACACACACACACAACACACATATATATTATATATATATATATATATATATACACTTATATATATAGTGAAAGTACATCACATTAAAATAGAGATGTTATTGTTTCACTTTTGACGCGTAATACCGAAATAGTGTAAGTGATAAGAGATTGCTCTAGGCTCTCACTGGGCAAGAAGTTGAAGACTGTTTTGGCCCATGACAATGCATGTACCCTAAAATATGGTATGTGTACAATCAGAATGAAATCGGTTATGTAGTTTCCGAGTTTGAAGGATTCACACAGACAGGCAGATAGATACACATTCTCAGTTTTATATATTAAGATGTATATACACATACACAAACACATACACATACGCATATATATGAGTTGGCGGTTGTAAATCGCTGTGTATCTCGGGATGCGTGTCTGGCTGTGTTCGGTTTAGCGTCTGTAGCTTCGGGTTCGTGTGTTAAAAATATTAATTAAATGCATTTTTAAAAAAAATCATATTATTATGTCATGTATGTTAAGGTTTACTCAGGTGTGAAATTAATATTAATTAAATTCTACGTATTTTTGAAATACTATCTTATGAATCTTAGAATTATATTTTAGAATATAGATCTACATTTCACGTATTGAAAATATTCATTCGTACAAATATATGTGTGTGTATGAGTGTGTGTATATATGTGTGTGTGTGTGTGTGTGTCTGTGTCTGTGTCCTGTATGTGCGAGTGTGTGTATCTGTGTGCCTGAGTATGTGTGTGTATTTGTGTTTGTGTGCCTGTGTGCATGTGTGTGTGTCTGTGTGCGTGTGTGTGTCTGTGTATGTCTGTGTGTATGTCTGTGTGTGTATGTGTGTGTATGTCTGTGCGTGTGTGTGTGTGTATGTGTGTGTTTGTGTGTGTGTGTCTGTGCGTGTGCGTGTGTGTGTGTGTGTGTATGTGTGTGTTTGTGTGTGTGTTCGTGTGTGTGTGTCTGTGTGTGTGTGTTATGTGCGTGTCTATCGCTCACTACTAAATGTGTGGTATCTTTTATAATGCATCTTATGATATATAGGTTAGAGAAAGAAGGCGGATATGAGAGTTCGATTGTATTGATCGTAATACAGAGTGATATATCAGTGGAATCGGATTAGCATGGATGTTAAGCAACACACACACACACCACACACACACACACACACAAGCACACCGATAGATAAAGGTATAATAGAGGACTTTTGAATAGATCTCTTCAGATTGTTACCCTGCAACCAGGTGTTTTTTACCATTTAGCATTCTACAGAGATAACAGCATTCTTCCGTCATTACTCTTTGTTGCGAAGGCGGCGAGCTGGCAGAGACGTTAGCTCGTCGGGCGTAATGCTTAGCAGTATTTCGCCTGCCGTTATGTTCTGAGTTCAAATTCCGCCGAGGTCGACTTTGCCTTTCATCCTTCCGGGGTCGATTAAATAAGTACCAGTTACGCACCGGAGCAACATGAAATAAAGTATCTTGGGGTCGATGTAATCGACTTAATCCGTTTGTATGTCCTTGTTTGTCCTCTCTGTGTTTAGCCCCTTGTGGGTAGTAAAGAAATAGGTATTTCGTCTGCCGTTACGTTCTGAGTTCAAATTCCGCCGAGGTCGACTTTGCCTTTCATCCTTTGGGGGTCGATTAAATAAGTACCAGTTAATCGACTTAATCCGATTAGTAAAGAAATAGGTATTTCGTCTGCCGTTACGTTCTGAGTTCAAATTCCACCGAGGTCGACTCTGAGGTTGACTTTGCCTTTCATCCTTTCGAGGTCGATAAATTAAGTACCAGTTACGCACTGGGGTCGATGTAATCGACTTAATCCGTTTGTCTGTCCTTGTTTGTCCTCTCTGTGTTTAGCCTCTTGTGGGTAGCAAAGAAATAGGTATTTCGTCTGTCTTTACGTTCTGAGTTCAAATTCTGCTGAGGTCGACTTTGCTTTTCATCCTTTCGGGTTCGATAAATTAAGTACCAGTTACGTACTGGGGTCGATGTAATCGATTTAATCCCTTTGTCTGTTCTTCTTTGTCCCCTCTATGTTTAGTCACTTGTGGGCAATAAAGAAATAAGTAACCTTAGCACGCCGGGCGAAATGCTTAGCGGTATTTCGTCTGTCTTTAAATTCTGAGTTCAAATTACGCCGAGTTCGACTTTACCTTTCATCCTTTTGGGGTCGATAAATTAAGTACCAGTTACGTACTGATTTCGATCTCATCCAATGCACCCCCACCCCACCCCAAAAAAAATTGTGCCTAGAGTAGAAAATTATTCTTTGATGTGAGGTGGCAAGCTGGCAGCATCGTTAGCACGCCGGGCAAATTACGGAGTGGCATTTTGTCCGTCTTTATGTTTTAGTTCATATTCCGCCGATATCGACTTTGCCTTTCATCCTTTTGAAGTCGATAGAATAAGTACCAGCTGATCACTGGGGTCGATAAAATCGATTTATCCATCTCTCCCGAAATTGCTGGCCTTGTGCCAAAATTTGAAACCAATATGACAGTGATCTAAGGCGGCGAGCTGGCAGAAACGTTAGCACGCCGGGCGAAATGCTTAGCGGTTTTTCGTCTGCCGCTACGTTCTGAGTTCGAATTCTGCCGAGGTCGACTTTGCCTTTCATCCTTTCGGAGTCGATAAATCAAGGACCAGTTAACAGGCACTGGGGTCAATGTACTCGACTTAATTCCTCTGTCTGTCCTTGTTTGTCGTCTCATGCAAAATACTTAACGGCATTTCGTCCGTTTTTATGTTCTGAGTTCAAATTCAGCCGAGGGCGATTTTGCCTTTCATCCTTTCTGAACCGCCGAAATAAGTACCAATTGAGGAATGTTGAAATCAGTAATCGGCGTACACGCGCCCCTGAAATTGCCGGCCTTATACCAAAATTTGAAATCAATATTCTTTGTTACAACACATTATGAATTTGATGCAATCATAGCTGTTTGGTTATGAACTTCAATTTGGAAATATGAAGTCCGGTGTTCGATTACATTTCTCTGCTCTCTAGTTTTTTGTAGGAGCACGCGATCATATCTCGGTACTCATACATAAAATATAGATTTTAAAAAAAAATTACTGACATCTGCTATCTTCATAAATTTGGCATTAGTCTTTGTATTGAACTTAATATTTGTTTTTAATATTCTATTCCTGACAGTAGAATAAAGATAGGAAGAACTATATGTTAAACTATGGGGTGTTGCCAAAGTCGAGATAGATATGCTGTCGGCAAAATAATTGAAACAAAGCTATCATGCTTTTTGTTTTGTGCGTGTTTATGCGTAAACCTTATTCAAGCCGCAGCATGGAGAGGGCGAGTCATAATTTTCTGCATTGCCTGGTGGATGATAAGATGCCGATGGTATTTAAATAACAATGTCATCAACGGAGATCAACAATTATTTTGGCGTGTTTCCATAGAAAGTTCACCCATTGCATGCTTTGTAGCTTAATCTAAAACCTGAAGCCCATGGGAAGTTTGCTGAAATTCTTCAGCCATGCATTATTGCTGCTTCGGGTGCAGGAGGTTAAACTTTAATTAAAACAAATAAGATAATTAAACAAATAAAAAACATAGTTCCAAAACAATTCTCTTCTGCATAGCAACGTCAGTGTTATTGATTGTATAGCTTTGAACCCTATAACTTTATGCTCATTAACTCGCCTTCCTCGACTAGTAACTGAATTACACAGATACCACCTCCATATTCTCAGCCTGTGTTACTTCCAACTCCTCAGTGTACACATGCAATGCAATCCTTTTCAACTAACCCGGTTGTTCTTCATCCTACCAATTTCAATAAATGGTACACAGCAGCCGGAGAAAGGAGCTCTAAGTGGTTGCACAATGTGACGAAAATGACAGCTA